>NC_081407.1:591183119-591485619 GCF_030272615.1 Cryptomeria japonica
GAATATTATGAATGGTGTATGTCTTGTTGCTAGATTTCACGTTGATCCTAAGGAAACTCATGTTGTTGCTATGAAAAGAACTTTTAGATATTTGAGGGGAATTGTTGATTTTGGTTTGTGGTATCCTAAAGATGATGATTTTACTTTGAGTTCTTTTTTATGATTCTGACTGGAAAGGTGATGTTGCTGACTAGAAGAGTACTAGTGGTGGTGCATTTTTCTTGGGACAAAGATTGGTTTCTTGGATGAGCAAGAAGAAATATGATATTTCTTTATATATTATAGAGGTTGAGTATATTGTTGCTGCTAGCAACTGTACTCAAGTGATATGGATGAGGTAGATGTTAAAGGATATCAAAGTTGTTTATGATGAGCCTACTGCTATATATTGTGATAATTCAAGAGCTATCAACATTTCTAAGATTCCGGTGTTGCATTCTAAGACCAAGCATATTTCAATCAAGTTTCATTTCATGAGAGAGAAGGTGAATGAGAAAGAAGTCAGATTAGAGTATGTTTCTACAAAGGAATAAATTTCAAATATCTTCATAATGCCTTTTCCTAAGGATACTTTTGAGTACCTCAAAGCGAAGATAAGGGTGATTTCTCCTCCTGATAAGAACAAATATGAATGGATTTGCATCAATCCAATGGATTTCACAATCAGCTTGTGATCCAGATTGATGAGTGGTGGCTACTACTCAAGGGGAGTAGTCAATGTTGTGGTTCAAATGTTCATTTTTGTGAGAATTTATGTTATGTGTTTTTGCATTGATGTCAAAGGGGGATAGGAATCGTGTGAAAAATTGTGTAATGATCTAAGTGGGAGAGTATATTTGTATTATGGGAGAGATTGTTGTGAGTTGTTTCTTTCTTTGTCATTGATTATTTTTCACATCATATGTTGTCATCAATGACAAAGGGGGAGATTGTTAGGATAGTGTCCTAGTATGTGTTTGAGTGATGTGTTGTCATTATTGTTGCCATTGAAGTCAACATATTTCTCTGTGTGTTCCAATGTTGCAGTTAGATTATGTGAGTTGGTTTGGCCAATATGCTGCAGTTGAGTTGTTTCAGATTAAAGGGTTTTGAAATAAGTATCTCTAGTTGATTTAGCTCAAGTTTCACTTGTCCACATGGATATTTATTGCGGCTGGTTTTTCAATTGTTAAGTGCTGATCATTGTTATGGATTTTGCTCAGCATTTTTTCCCGTTGTAATACCTTGGCTTGCAGATTTGGTAGAGTGTTTGGAACGTTCTGGTGTGTCCTCAATTCAGATGGTTCATGATTTGGAGGTCCACAAGTGAATCTTTCAGTTTGTCAATCATTGCAGTGAGTGTTCTTGAAGTTCAGTATAATGATGATGGACATTCTAGTAAGTGGTGTTGTTGCAGTTGTTTATGTGGTAATTATTGATTTGTCCTATTTGTGTTGGTAGTCTGCATTGATCATTGTGCTTGTTGTTGATGATTTCTTTGGTATGTTTGTGTTATGCGACATTCTTGGTGACTGGATAATTATAGCTCATGTTGTGGATGTTTGAGGCATAATTCTTGGAGGTGTTTCATGTTCGAGGTATTTGGTTGGGTCCATACTATATCTTAGCCGACATTGTTTTGGTCCACATGTAATGTTGTAGCATGTATGGTTATATCTTTGTAATTTGTGATGTGTATTGAGATGACCTTGAAAGATAGGTTGGGTCCATACTATATCTTAGCCGACATTGTTTTGGTCCACATGTAATGTTGTAGCATGTATGGTTATATCTTTGTAATTTGTGATGTGTATTGAGAAGACCTTGAAAGATAGGTTGATGATATGTATAAATTAATGTAATATTCATGTGAGAGAGTGTTTGTGTGTGCGAATAATGCTTTGATCTTTTGAAAGTAGTGAAGTAGTACAAAGAAGTGTGAAGAAGTGCAAAGGGTAGTATATGTGTTATGTGCCTAACTGGAACTATATCCAAGCATCAGTAGATGTTATTTTCTTAGTTCATGATCTTTCGGATATAATCCGAATGTTTTTGTAAGATAGTGAGTCTTCCTAGGATTGTTGCCCTTTGTTGTTTTTGAGCAGCGAGCTCTAGGTAGTGTGCCTGAATGCATGTGCATTCTCATTGTAATATTTCATATACTTCTAATAGGGTATCAACATATTGTGGGTAGGTTCCCACCGTGGTTTTTCCCTTGACCGAGTTTTCCACATCAAAAATCTTTGAGTTATGTGTGTTATTGATGTGGTGTTGATATATTCTTACACTGTTATTTATCAAATCTGATATTGTGTTTGAGTTAAGTAAAGTTTTTAAGAAAACTTATTCACTCCCCCCATCTCAATTTTCTACCTTGTTGCCAACAATATCATGGCTCCTAAAGATGAAGTAGCATTTGACCCCTAAGCTAATATTGAAATATCTTATTTGAACAAGCGCATGGCACACAGATGGTCTACTTTACATGCAAATGTCCCACAAATATTTTGAATTCGAATCGACATATTTTTCTTAAGACTTTTTCCAACTCATGTCCCTTGCCATGTGTGTATTTGAAATGGTCACTCTCGTCCATGTAGAGAAACAAAACTCTCTCTTCTCTCTCATTTTGCAAGAACATTCACTCTTGGCTCTCTTGCTCTCATTCCCTTAGCAAAACTCTATCAAAATATACACTTGATATTGCAGTTTCTTGATCTTCTCTCAAAGTACACTCACATTGTTATCTCAAGGGAGGGGTCCAAACTACATAATGCTTCTTCTTCTCTCTTATCTATTATATTGATATCATCTTCTTGATCAAATAGATGAATGTGTCTATTATCTAGATGCATTTAGTTCACTTATCATATTTTCTCTTATAATAGGGGTTTGTTTCTATTACACTATCATTTTATCTCTTGCAATAGGGGGTTTCCTCCATTAAGTGGGGTTTGTTTCTATTACACTATCTATTTTTTTTAATCCAAATCTATATATATGATTGTTCGTGGAGTTGGAAACACCAAAGTGGGGGTTTGACTTAGGAAAGCCCCTATATAGCCCCAACATTTTCCCCCTATCTAAGTATGTGTAGGTGACAAATAGGATCAAAGATTGAAACTAAGATTGAAGTGAATTCAAGTGGCTCTGTGTCCTCTAACCATATAGATGATAGCATGGCATGCCAACATCCTTGTGATGTGTTGGTGTCCTAAAACTGAGACTTTGTCAAATTGATGATAACATTTGTATTCTGTTAGTTTCAATTCTATACAATTAAAATATTTGTATCTATAACTTTTATTTGCACATTATAATAGTTTCATTTGTTTCACTATTATTATATCTTCTTTTCTCATCAGAGTGCTAGTTTAGTGAGGTAGTGAAAGAAAGTTTTCTCCTTTAGGTTTCATCACTTTGAGGATAGAAAATCCCCTCATTTATAGTTAATTTGTGGGTGGATCCACAAGTCATTTTACTTCATGGTATATATGTATGAAGCCAACCTATAGTGTATCACACGTTTCATCTAAAAGTTTATCTCAGAGTCGACCTAATTGGTGTTCTGATTTGTTGCAAAGTATATAAATAAAAGAACAAATTATTTGTGATGAGTATTAAGTCAACCAAATGTAGTGAACATGCAATAAAGGGACTAGAATATCTGCATATTATGGATGCTTCATTTATAGTAGTTCAAGTTCTTATTTCTTGTAATTCAAGCTATCATTTATCTTGCTATCATAAAGTGAATCTCCTCAGCAAGTCTATGTATCTTTGTATCTTTCCTAGCAAGTTCATCAAGGAGCAACTTGAGCTTCCTTAGGCAATGAGCCTTAAAACAAAATTTGTAAAACTTTTTTATTTATATTGTGAGATAGCACTCGTTGTGGTTTTTTCCTCATTGGGTTTTCCAAATAAAAATCTTGGTCTCCTTGTGTTGATTGTCATAGTGTATGCTTTACTTTCAATTCTTCTTTTCTGCAAATCTAATTTAATGTTTAAATATGCAAATGGAATGGTTTAATTTTAAATAAATATTAATTTACCCCCTCTCCGCACGCCTCTAAGCATTCTGATGTGTTCAACAACTTATTGTGCTCATATTTTATATTTGTGATAAGACAAATTGTTAATATGAAATTCTCCAATGCATATACATTGCTACCCTAATTGTACACATAGGAATGCATTAGTTTTTCTTATTGTGATAACAATACTTGTTTAATTGAACATCTTATTTTATAAATGACACATATAGTGTATAATTATTATTATATTTTCTTTGAAACAAAAAATATTTAATTTATGCTTGTTTTATATAAAATTTAAAGTTCTCATGTGTTCAAATTTGAATATATTCTGATCAACATTTAATAATTTTTTAATTTATATGAAAATTATATATTTACAATATATATTATAAATATATGACAAGAAATGATATGTACAACAATTCAGTTCTATTATTTTAACATCTGATAATACCTTTAACAGCTCAAACGCATGATGCGGAGCACAGAGATACTACTACTTCCTCATTATTTATTACTTAGGGTTAGATATCCGGAAAGGCAAAGAAGGGGAGTTAAAGTTAGCCGCAGAAGACAACTTTATAGTTGGTTCCGCTAGGGCAAGTAAAGGTGCTGGTGGCATCATCCTTGGCGTAACTGTAGGCCTGGGGGCATTGCCCCTTGAAAAACTTGGAGTAATTGGTTGGACCACAGTTGTTGGCAGATGCTCCTGTGCAGCAGTATTGGGCCGTATTATATCTGGCGCAGGCGCTTTTGCATCCACCATTCACCTTCAGCTCAGAAGGACACTTGGAATTAATGTCGCTCAAACATGTAATTCTCCCCTTGCAGTTAGGGTTTGTCGAAGTGGGAGTCATGGAAATAGGCACATTGAAGCCATCGACGAGAGAGATGTCGTAGAAGTCAAGATTCATGTATTAGTTGAGGGCATATTCGGCCAGGGTCGCTGGCACCTGGCCGTAGCCTTGGCAGCTGAGCATGCCGTTGCAGTCACCGGTTTGGCAGGTGCCCCGACCGCTTCTGTCGAAAGAACAGCCCGTGCGTGCCCATACTCTGCCCCCGGTTGTTCCCGCCGGGACTTGGATGGTCCACGTCTGCCCTTTTGCCAGCTGTCGCCCTCCACCTGGACTTGCCGCTGCCCAGACCGTGTAGGGGCACTGGTTTGTGATATCGAACGTTGCTGCCTTCACATTTATTCCTGCAGTACTCAAAACATTTCAATATAGCTAGCGTTGGTTTAGTCTTTCTATCTAAATATACAATGCTAAATGTTGGAGGACAGAAATCTTTATATTTAAGTATAGAAATGTTGAAGTTTACCTTGGAGAAAAACAAATAGTGTTGGTACGAGAGCAATCCAGACTGTGTGCATCGCTCTAGCCATTTTTAACGAGTGTGAGTGGTTATGCTGCGAATGGGTGTGTATTTAGAGGGAAATCGATCTCGTGCATTTGACTTTATCTCACTTGTGATCCCTGTTTTCAAAGTCTGGATAAGCATAATAGATGAGGCGGCTGCAAGATATCTTGTTGGGTCAAACGCGAGATGGATTTTGAATGGATATCTCGTTGGGTTAAACGCGAAATGGATTTTGAATGGAACTCTTCAAATTTAACCCAACCAAGATCAAGCACTAATTCGCAATACGAATTTGTCTGCCATTTTCTATATAGTTTTCGGTGGAGTGTCTTAAATGTCAAAATAACACGTTTGATTTGGTCACAGTCTAGTTCATTTCTCAATAGATAGTGGCGCAACGTAGGGAATTTAAAATACCACGTTAGCAGAAAATAGACAATGATAAGAATGCAAGAATAAAGTGGCGCACTAAGAACTACCACATTATAGCGATTATTTTTAGTGAAATTAAGTGTAATTGTCTATAATTTTAATAGAAGAGTGTTCAACATAATATACGCCCCTTTCAATTGCTTGTATTTATGGGAGGCAAGAAATTGGAGAGAAAAAGATATAATTTTTTTTTGAATGTATGTTAAGAATGTTAAAGTATGTAAAATATGTAAAGTAGTAGTTGTATAAATAGATCACATAAGAAGTAAGTAAAGAATCTTGAAAGGCAAGAGCTGTAAGTATATAGAATGGAGATGAATCTCAAAGTATCGGGTCATTCTTAATATGCACTAATAAGAAATGGTGGTGTGCTTCTTAGCATTCAAAATACTTACATAAATATGTGTGTCATTAGATTAACATATGCCATCAGTGTAACATCAAAGAAAATGAACATGCATTGGTTATATGATGCAATAAGATCCAAATAGTATTAGAGATCTTGATACATGGAATAAGATGTTGGTAGGATGAAAAAAATATAGTGTCTCTTTTGGAAGTATTAGCACATAGCTACCTCATGTGACCAAAAAATGTAATAAGGAGGGCATAATGTGTGGTACCCCTTAATGATTTATCTTCTTTTTCTTTATGCCTTGATGATGGATCATAGAGTTTGATCCAAAATGTTGGCAAAAAGAAATCTACGTGGTCTAATCCAGAATAAGAAAAATCTAAAATTATTATGGACAATGGAAACTTTAAATGAATTTGAGGATCTTTGAAAATTATTAGGTCAAGGAAACACATAATACAGTTTGCAAGACATAATGCATGAGCCCACCGAATATGATATTTAACACCCTAACATATCAACTTTGTATTAACTTGAGCCTTGCTATGATTATAGTGTAGTTATTTATGCACAAAATTTTACCTAGATTAATATTTAGATCCATATATATTTTTTGGGTTGATGAGTGTCTATTCTTAAATTTTAATTAAGTGTTATCTTTACAAATTACCTATCATTTATGATTTAACTAATCCTCCTTTTACAAAAAAAATGTCAATAAATTAAGGACCAAAGACCTTTCGCAATAGTGAAATATCTTCTAGTAGCATGAAAAGCACATAAATGACACCTTTGCAAAGAATTCACCATTCTCTTTCATTTAAAATAGACAAGCCTCCAAAGAGTTCTCCATTATAAACTAGAATATTTTTCAATGAACAAAACTTTGATATAGTGGATCAACCCTTTGACACTAGAAAGTGTATTGTGGTAAAAATTAGGAATTAGGGTTTCACCAATTAAAATAATAAAACCACTAAATAACCAAATTAACCCAATGTTGGCATTAAGTTGTCATTGATGTCGACTGGTATGGAATGGTCACCAGTGAGTAAGTAGTGGTGACAGGTATGAATGAAGTAAGTAGTGATGTCAACCAGTATGGAATGGTCGCCGGGGAATAAGTACTGGTGATTGGTATGAATGAAGTAAGTAGTGATGTCAACCGGTATGAAGGATGAAGTCTGTAAGTAGACATAAAAGGTATGTTACCGGTATACATGAAGTGCAACATCTACCAGTAAAGAAGGACCACCGACAAGTAAGCAAAGAAGAACGGAGGGATGTGATCATCGATATACAAAGAGAAGTATAATGCTATCAGTAAATGGACTTATTCGATGGACCAGTATGTTTGATGGCAGGCCAAGTTGATCCACTAATAGAGAAGAGGTTAGCAAGTATGAAGGTCCACTAGTAAGGTGAGTTGAACCGGTAGTGAGTCTTGGTTGGTGAAGGATTTCAAACCGACACAACAATCTGAAGATTATGCCAAACTGACTTTCGAGCCTGAGCATAGGTGGATGTTGACAAGGATGACAGGTGGACACCAGGTGGTGAGCATGCGGAGGTCGGTGATGTGTTCATCGATGTTGTAGTTGACGAGAAGGTCAGCATCTATGAAGAACCCGCAAATCATGGGACAATGGCAGGTTGCTACGAATCAAGGAAGATAGAGAGGTGAGATGATTGATCTGATTCTGCATGACAATCCAATCCTTGTGGTCGCTGGTCGAAGGAAATAACTGAAGCATTAATGGTGATGTACAGAAAAAGGCCAAAAAGCATGTTGCAGATGTCTAAAAATAGAAAACGTGCATTGAAAGGAAAGGATATGGTGCGGCTGATTGATATGATGCAGATCATCATTCTAGAAAAGCATATCCGATCAAATTTGATACGGATTGAGTTGGTAGAGGAAAACCCTAACATGCAACCGTTTGAATGTTTCTTTTGGCAGGAACCCTAAAATATAAATATGTGAACTTGAGAATAAAGATGATAATGTTGGATGTGATTTGTGAGAGAAAAGAGAGCCTAAGAAAGAAGTGAGACAATATGTTTCAATAGTTCTTTCACAGAGAGTCAGATTGTGGAGTTAGAAGACAGAACCGGTAAGAGGCCCTAACTGGCAAAGACAGTGTAACCAGTAAACTATTATTGTCTTAACAATCAAGTGTACTGGTAGAGATTGAATGGTTAGGAAGGCATACAAGTGTGATACTATGTAGGGTGAGGTTGAGAGAAAGATAAGAAAGGTAGAGAGTAACTGGTAAGTGACCAGAGAGAGAAATCTGATAATCGACAGACATCAGTTGATCAGGTGTTGTAGAACTCATTTGCAACAAGGTTCTATGATTGCATTAAATTGTATTTCATTGTATTACACTGAGTTGGTTCTTGGTGCAGGGGTTGGTGTTCCTTGGGTTGGTTCCCTAAGTCATTGTAACTTGTTGCTTCATTGTGAGGCTGGATTGGAGTAGTAGACTCCAACAACATTTCTAAGTGAGGTTTTTCTCATATTGGGATTTCCTCGTACATCTGGTGTTGTGAGTTGTGCATTTGTGTGTTTTCCCTTTTGATATCCTCTCATATCTTACGAGTTTGATTGCTTAGTGCTTAGTTTATTAACCGGTACTCAAAGCTTGGTTTAAAAGGAAAAGAGTTTTTGGAACCATTGATTCACCCCCCCTCTTAGTGGTACATTGTGTTCAACAATTGGTATCAGAGCCTTAGGTTCCCAACTGATCAAAGCTTTCTCTATCTTGGGTAGATTCTGGTCAAAGAACATAATGGCAAGAAATGAGTCCACCTCCTCAAAAGCCCCCATGTTTGATGGAACTAACTATGCCTTCTGGAGTAGAATAATGGAGACCTATCTTTCCTCTCTTGGTTTTGATGTGTGGATGTTTGTCAAGAATGGGTATACTGTCCTTAGTTTTCCTCCCACAGACCTGAATGCTAAGAAGGAGTATGAGAACAATGCAAGGCTAAACATGCTATTCTAAGTGGGCTACCAGACAATGAGTTTGTCAAGGTTATTCACTGCTCATCCGCCAAGGAGACTTGGGATAAATTGCAGAGATTATTTGAAGGAGATAACAAAGCCAAAGAGGCCAAGTTGCAATCACTAAGAGGTCATCTTGAAGGCTTGAAGATGAAAGATGAAGAAAATATTGGAGACTACCTTCACAAAGTAGATGAAACTATGAACATCGTCAGAGGACTTGGAGAGAAAATGGTTGAAGAAGTTATTGTCAAAAAGGTACTTAGATATCTCACATCTAAGTATGATACTAAGGTTTCTGTCATAGAGGAAGCCAAGGATATGAAAAACCTTCACAATGGATGAGTTATTTGGCTCCTTAAATACCTATGAAATGAGGATAATTGGTGAAGCATCTTCAAGTAAAGAGGCATCTTTCAAATCCTTCGAAAAGGGCAAGGAAGAGGTTGCTCACAAAAGATCAGGTGAAGACTTGAATGAAGAGGTAGTAAACTTTGTCAGAAATCTGAAGAGAGGATCCGGTAAGTATAAAGGAAAGTTACCACTCAAATACTTCAACTATGGTAAAGTTGGACACTTTGCTGCAAAATGTCACTATAATAAAACTGACGGAGATGAGCAATGGAGTTTTGGCAGATCTGTTGGTAAAGACAAAGAGAAGAAAGTCTACCAGCAAGGAAGATGAAGTTACCAGAAGCAGAACAACGTATATACTATTGAGGATGATGCCACATATGAAGAAAGTGCATCAGAAGATGACTTCTATGAGGATGAAAGAGAAGTTAATCTCTTTATGGCACTACATGAATTGTCCTGGTGAAGATGAGGAAGAAGCCATTGAAGCTGAAGTGGATCTAGAAGGTGAGATCATAAGTGCTCTTAAGGAGTTAAGTTAGAGAAGAAGGTCAAACTTGTTGCAGCAGAAGAACAAGATCTCTTGAAGAAATCCCTAGATGAGTCCAATCAAGTTATTTCTAACTTGAAAATCCAATTGGAATAATCCAATAGGATATGTGAATTTACATTCTCAAATCTGATGAATTAGGAAAAGGAGCATCAAGATCTAGAAGAAGAAATAGTGAAGCTCAAAAAGGAACTTGAAAAGAGTAAGGATGAACTGAAAATGAGGAGCAAATATGAGGGTAGTACATAAGCCTTGGACAAGATGTTGAGAAAACAAAAGAAATCTAAAGATACCGATGGCTTAGGATTTGAAGAAGGACAAAGTTAAAATAGAAAAGATGCGTCTGGTAAGGAGATATAGTCCACTTCTTCAGGTGAAGGTGAAGAGAAGAAAACATTCATAGTAAGCAAGGATTCTGGTAAGATGACTCATGCAGAAGCTATTAGAAATCGCCCCACAAATCGGTATACTCAATGTACCAGAATGAATATCTTAGGAACATAGCAAAGGTTGATCATGAAGGGTTCACTAGAGTCGGCAGCATGAAAGGAAGACCCCCAGTGAGATAGATGTTTGCAGGACCAAGGCAACCAAACCGGTATGTATCAAACTTTGATGGCTATTGTTACCGGTGTAACAAAAATGGACATAGGATAGTTAACTTTAGATTAATGAATAAGCCCATTATGAGTTATGAAAATAAAAAATCTTTTGTTGCACTCTAAGAGATGAATTTCATTTGCTATCAATGTAATGGATTAGGTCATAGGAGTTATAAGTGTAGGAGAAGTCAACCAGTTTCCTACAATAATTTTTTAAACTCATCATTTAATATGAATGTAAGGTGTTATAATTGTCATGAGTATGGACATTTGTAAAGCATTGTAAGAATAGGAAAATCAAGCAAAAGAGGACAACTCCTGAACATGAAATGGTAGCTAAACCAGAGCATAAAATTAGTGTTGACAAGAAGAAGGAAACTGAACCAGTTTGGGTTGAGAAAGATAAGAACAAAGCATAATCAAGTCTGATTGTGAAGACTGCCCTACATGCAGAAAGAAGAAATCTATGGGTTTTAGATAGTGGTTGTTCCAACCACATGATTGGTGATAAGAATAAATTTATCAAGATTGAAGATTGAAATGGAGGCTCAGTAGTATTTGGAGATAACTACTCCATCAAGATAAAGGGAAAAGGTACTCTGAATATTGATGGAAAATTGAAAGCATGTAATGTATATTATGTGGAAAGCATGAAACATAATTTGTTGAGTGTGAGTTAGATGTGTGACAAAGGTTATAAATTCACCTTTGAATCTACCAGTTGCCAGATAAAGAAGGAGAGTGTCCGTCAAGTTGTAGCTGAAGGTAAGAGGACAGATGGAAATGTATACAATCTGAAAGAATGTTTTGAATCCCAATGCATGTTGGGACAAGTGGATGAAAGCTAGTTGTGGCACAAAAGATTAGGCCATACAAATTTTGATAATCTAGTTGCAGTAAGAAAAAAGGGTTGTGTGAGAAATATACCACCCATCATCAAACCGGTAAGCACATTTTATGATGAATGTGTGAAAGGAAAGAAGACTAAAGTGAGCTTCAAGACAACTTTAACTTGTGCATGCAAATATGTGTGGTCCAACTAGGACAAGATCTCTTGTCGATGAAAGATACTTTATGCTCTTCATTGATGACTATTCAAGAATGGCATGGGTCACTTTCCTCTAGGATAAATCACAAGCATTTGATAGATTCAAGATCTTCCAGAAGATGGTAGAGAAGGAAAGTGGATGCAAGATGAAATGCCTAAGATCCGAATGGGGTGGAGAGTTCACATCAAATGAGTTTGAAGATTACTATGAGAGACATGGAATCAGAAGACAATACTCAGCCCCCAGGACACCACAACAAAATGGTGTGGTAGAAAGGAAGAACAGGACAATCAAGGAGATGGCCAGAACCATGTTGAATGAGGCAATTTTACTGGATATGTATTGGAAGGAAGTGGTTCATACTGCAGCATATACTTTGAACTGGGTTTAGTTGAGGACAAATAGCAAAATGACACCTTATGAGTTGTGGTATGACTGGAAACTACTAGTCAATTACTTTAAGGTCTTTGGAAGCAAATTTTTTATCAAGAGATATATGGATGCTTTAGGTAGTTTTTATTCCAGGAGTGATGAAGGGATCTTCCTTGTTTACTTAACTAATAGTAAGGCCTACAAATCCTACAACAAAAGACTAAGAAGAGTCATTGAGAGTGTGCATGTAAGAGTTGATGAGGATATGCACAAAGAAAGATAAGCACAAGTGAATCAGTATGATGATTCTGGTGATGAAGGTGAAGGGGCTCAATCAGACAATGAATGAGAAGAAGGATCCAATAAGGTCCCTAACTGGTATGTGCAGAAAAACCACCTAGAAGAGCAGATTTTAGGTAATAAGAGTGATGGTGTGCACACTAGAAGAAGACTTGCTCGGAATGGTGAAGAAATCAATTTATTCCCCATGACTGAAATGGAACCTAAGAAATTCAATGAGGCCAAAAAAAGTCAGAAATGGATGGATGCCACAAAAGAAGAGTTGCAGCAGATTGAGAAGAACAAGACTTGGGAATTAGAACCTAGACCAGAAGACAAGAACATCATTGGCACCAAATGGGTCACTAGAACAAGATGAATGAAGAAGGTAAAATTGTTAGGCATAAAGCTAGACTTGTGTGCAAGGGTTACTCTCAAATAGAGGGCATTGATTTTGAAGAAACATTTTCACCCGTAGCAAGACTAGAAGCAATTAGGATGTTTCTAGCTTTTTCAGCCTACAAGGGTTATAAGGTATATCAAATAGATGTAAAATATGCCTTCCTCAATGGAAATTTGGAAGAAGAATTGTACATGGAGCAACCAGAAGGGTTTTTGTTACATGATGATGATACTTTTGTGTGTTGGTTGAAGAAATCCCTATATGGTTCAAAGAATGCTCCTAGATCATGGTATTCAAGGCTAGATAAGTACCTGAAGGAGGAAGGATTCAAAAAGGGGAGTGCTGACAGAAATATATACATCAAGTCATATGGAAACCACATGATCATTATGGTTGTGTATGTAGATGACATCATTTTTGGAGGCAACAAGGACACTCTTTGCAAATATTTTGCTGATCAGATGTAGTCAGAGTTTGAGATGTCAATACTTGGAGAGTTGACATACTTTCTTGGTTTGAAAATATCATATCTAGAGAAGGGAATCTTCATCTCATAAACCAAGTATGCAAAGGACATGCTAAAGAAGTTTCAAATGGAGGACTGCAAACCAGTGAGTACCCCCATCATGATTGGAAGCAAGCTGAGCAAGAATAATGAGTCATTGGTAGTGGATCAAACCTTGTATAGATCCATGATTGACACTTTATTGTATCTAACTGTCTCTAGACCGGATATAGTGCAGGCAATATGCATGGTGGCTATATTTCAAGCAACACCTAAGTAGTCACATATGAATGCAGTTAGTAAAATATTCAGGTACCTCCAGGGGACACTCAATTATGGATTATGGTACCCTAAACAAGGGGAATTTACCCTGGAAGAATACACATATGTTGATTGGGTAGGTTGCATTGATGACTAGAAGAGCACAAGTGGTGGTGCATTCTTCCTAGGTGACTAGTTGATCTCATGGCATAACAAGAAGCAAGATTTAGTCTTCCTATCAACTATTGAAGCAGAATATATTGTTGTTGCCACATGTTTCTCTCAGGTGCTTTGGATGAAGTAGACCCTTAGGGACATACAGGTGGATATCTCTAATCCTATTTCCATCGGTGTGACAATTCAAGTGCCATCAACATATCAAAGAACTTGGTGATGTATTCAAGGACAAAGCATATAGACATCAAGTATCATTTTCTCAGAGAGAAGGTTGAAGGATAGGAAGAAAAGATGGAATATGTTCCTACAGGAGAACAAGTGGTAGACATCTTCACCAAACCATTATCGGTAAGCACTTCTGAGTACTTGAGACACAAGTTGGGAATTGTGTCATGTGCCTCATGCACTTCAGTTTGTAAGGAGATATATGGTTTAGGGGGAGTTCATACAAGTATCTATATCTCTTGAACCACATGTTGATCACAGGGAGAGTTCAAGATTTTATGTCTCGGTACTGGTTGTAATCACAAAGAGAATATTTGACTAAGGAGGAGTACCCACAGTCTAACTGGTTAAGTATGAATCAAAGGGGGAGAATAAACCGGATACTGAAATACCCTGACCCTTTGTCATTGTGTCAAAGGGGAAGAAATCTATTGGCATGGAGACTTACAGGTGTGTTGACATCAATGCCAAAGGGCGAGATTGTTGGCATTAAGTTATCATTGATGTCAAACGGTATGAAGGATGGAGTGTGTAAGTAAACAAAAAATGTATGTTACCAGTACACATGAAGTGCAACATCTACCAGTAAAGCAGGACCACCAGAAACAAAGCAAAGAAGACCAGAGGGATGTGATTACTAGAATACAAAGAGAAGTATAGTGCAATCAGTAAACGGACTTAGTGGATGGACCAGTATGTTTAATGGCAGTCCAAGTTGAACCACTGACAAAGAACAGGTTAGTAGGTATGAAGGTCCACCGATAAGGTGAGTTGAACCAGTAGTGAGTCTAAGTCAGTGAAGGATGTCAAACCAACATAGCAGTCTGAAGATTATGCCAAATTGACTTTGTAGTCTGAGCATAGGTGGATGCCGAAAAGGATGACAGGTGGACACCAAGTGGCGAGCACGCAAAGGTCGGCGATGTGTTAATCGAGGTGGTAGTTGATGAGAAGTTCAAAATTAATAAAGAACCCGCAAATCATGGGATGATGGAAAGTTGTTGTGGCTCGAGGAAGATAAAGAGGCAAGATGATTGATCTGATTCTATAGGACAATCTAATCCTCGTGGTCACTGGTCGAAGGAAACAACTAAAGCGTTAATGGTGATGTATATAGAAAGGTTGAAACACATGCTGAAGACGTCTCAAAATAGAAAACGTGCATTGGAAGGAAAGGATATGGAGGTGCTAATTGATATGATGCAGATCATCATTCCAAAAAAGAATATCCAATCAGATTTGATACGGAGTGAGTTGGTAGAGGAAAACCCTAGCACGCCATTGTTTGAATGTTTCTTTTGGCAAGATCCCTAAAATATAAATATGTGAACTCAAGACTAAAGATGACGATGCTGGATACAAGTTGTGAGAGAAAAGAGATCCTAAGAAAGAAGAGAGACAACCTATTTAAAGAGTTCTTTCACAGAGAGTCAGAGTGTGGAGTTAGCAGACAAAACTAGTAAGAGGCCCTAACCGGCAGAGACAAAGTAATCGGTGAACTATTATAGTTTTAATAGTCAAGTGTACTGGTAGAGATTGAAGAGTTAGGAAGGCATCCAAGTGTGATACTTTGTAGGATGAGGTTCAGAGAAAGAGAAGAAAGGTAGAGAGTAACCGGTAAGTGATTAGAGAGAGAAATCTGATAACCGATAGACATCAGTTGATCAAGTATTGCAGAACTCATTTGCAACAAGGTGCTATCATTACATTAAATTATCTTTCATTGTATTAGACCAAGTTGGTGCTTGGTGTAGGGGCTAGCTCTCCTTGGGTTGGTTCCCTAAATTAGTAGGGGTTGGTGCTCCTTGGGTTGGTGCCCTAAATCATTATAACCCATTGTTTTATTGTGAGGCTGGATTGGAGCATTAGACTCCAACAATATTTATCACCGAGGTCTTTCCCATATTGGGTTTTCCTCTTACATCTGGTTTCGTGAGTTGTGCATTTGTGTTTTTTCCTTTTTGATATCCTCTTATATCTTACCGATTTGATTGCTTAGTTCTTAGGTTATTAACCAATACTCAAAGCTTGGTTTAAAAGGAAAAGATTTTTTGGAACCATTGATTCACCACCCCTCTCAGCAGTACATTGTGTTCAACACCCAGTAAATTGAAAGAGGATGGAACCCAATAGATATAGGCATAATCCAAATAAGGAAAGGGTTAAAATTCTAATAAGATTCACTAGTTGTGAATGATTATCCTCTTTCTTGGTTGAATTTGGAATGTAGATGGGAATTAGGACAAAATGAGGGATAATTGAAGCAAATTGATGAATACAAAATGCTACAAAATGTATCATGGAGCCACGAACTGGGATGTGGGCTAAAGAATAGATTTTGAACTTGTTCCCAAAAGTTTTCGCTTGATTTTTTAGGACCGGATAGAACAGATTCGCCCTAGTCCTCTAAATTTTCCTTTGTCAAAAGATGAACCTATTCATCACTGTTGACTTTACTAGAATTCCTAATTACAACTCCTGAGCCTATTCTTGTACATAAAGAGAAAGGAAATATGTGATGGATAGGGGATTGCTTAAGTAAAACCCCAATTTAGGAATTATCCTTGAATGAAATAATGCAAATATTGAAATAAATGTTAAGGAGATATACCTCAAATCTGCAATTGTTGATAATGATGCAATTCTCTTTGAATGGAATCACAAATGTTGAATGTAATAGCATGACAAATACATGAACATAAAAAACCCTAATCACACGCACATTATTGCATGAAGATTGATGTAACTTTTATCCATAATACTTGAAGGCTGAAATGTAGCCTTGAATATCTAAAAATGCTTGATGACAATTTCTTCATAGTTGAATGAATAATAGGGTATGGAGACTTCAACTGCTTCTAGGTGAAAATGAATTGATAGGATGCCTTTATATAGGATTCCCTAGGTAAATTATTGATTAGGCTGACCTTCAACGATCATGTGTAGCCACAGAGATCAAAAGGCATTGAGGAGATAAAGAGCATGCCCCATTTCAAATTAGGGCCTATTTAAGGGGGACCGAGGCATTTTGGGGAACCCTGGTCCAAACCAAGGTGTTTCATACCCTAGTACTCCTATAAATAGGACCAACACAAAGGGAAATGGGGAAGGTACCTCCAAGATGGGGTCCACTAAATAGTGTTCATGACATCAAGATTAGATAATAGGACCAAAACAGACCTAGAGAGGGGATGGGGATAGAGCATGCTAAAGTAAGAGAACAAACATGAGGTGTAAATTATATCAATTACAATTTATGATACTACATTTAGCCCCCACGTTAGCAAGAGTATGATTCTATGTGCATATAGTCATGGTAAAGTGGAGATGATAGAGACGAGAAAGTAGGAGCGAGATCACATGCAAGGAGATAAGACATTGCTAGTTTTGAGGAACCAAGCTTGGGCCCAATCTTAGGATCTTAACTCACACAATCACATGCAAGGACAAACAAAATAAGACCAAGACAAAAAGACAAACAATGACAAAGGACACACAACACAAGGAGTTAGTACAAAAAAGGCTCCAAGTCATCTAGTTGAAGTGACCTTCATAATCAAAATGTCTTAGTCACTAATATCAATCTCAGAATTTTATAACAAGAACACAAGAGATCACATAAAAAGAGCAAGAGAATGTATCGAATAATGAACCATGATCCACAAAAAGTAAAGTTATGAGCTTAAAGGGAAGAGAAGAGAGATAACATGGATTCTACAAGCTAGCAAGCTATGTTTTTCTAGGTGATCCATGTTGGGGAGGAGATTCAAAATAGTCTTTATATGTTTTGCTAGTTCCACTCACCTTGTTGCATATGATGTTGTCTAGTTTCAGGAATTAAGCATCTTGTATAAGAATTGTTGGTCTGGTTTCGAGCATGCAACAACATGTATAAGACATGAAATAAAAAAAATGTCTAGTTTTAGGAACATCTCATATAATACTTTGTTGGTTTGGGTTCGAGAATGCATAGCACATATAAGACATATAAAAGGTTGCTTTTGGTTGTAGGCATGAAGCATCTCGCATAAGACTAATTGGACCGGTTTCAAGAATGAACACCCCATATAAGACATACAAAATATAGTATAAAAATATAGGACAAAGAGGGTTATATGCAATTCCCCCCCTTAATATGTCAACATAGTCCTATGTTGATGTCTTAAGGAAGCTAGAAACAAGGATACACACCTTTAACACCAAGGAGATATCATTTTAGGAAACAATAAAGAGCCATTACTCTTACAAGAAAGGAAAATATAGTTGAAAAGGGGATATCTTGCAAGAAGTGTAAAGGTAATCTTTAGGAGGAGGAGGAAGAGATCTTTGCTCAAAAGACATCTACCTCCAAGAGGAGAATTATGAATAGAAATGTCATCATTGACTCAAAAGAAAGGAATGAGAACAAGAATTCAAACCTTCCCCCTATTACTAGGTTAAAGGGATTCTGGATGAAGGATGATACACTTTTGACCCAAAGTGAGGGGTTTATTTATAATAGACATACATTGTCAAATGAAGAAGAGGTTGCATACAAGGATACACATATTTTGCATAAGAGAATACTTGAGCAAACAAACAACTCCACACAAGTAATGACATCGTATAATAAGAAAATACCACTCAAGAAAGAAAAAGTGGATCCTTAGAAAGAGAAAGATTAATGCCCCCAAAGCATAGGGACAAAGAGTAGGATTACATAACCTCCAAAGATATATTATTCAGAAAAAAAAGTCTCACTTCAAGGAAAGAAAAGTTCCCAACTAAGGAACACACATGTACTCACATGAAGGATAATTATATGCAAGAAGATCATCATGTTATGAAAAATGCAACACATAAATGAAAAGGCAATGTTTGGAATAAAATAGAGAGTTGAAATGTCAGTGTTTCTCCCTCAATCATGGAGACAAGGATAACCATGACATGAAGGATCACACGCTTCCTAAGGAGAGATTTCTCATAAGATACATACTATTTCAAGAAATAAATATATCCTAACTAGAGAACACACATGCACTCGCATGAAGGATAATTCTATAAAAAAAGGACATCATGTTATTAAAAATGCAACTCATATAGGAAAAGGTGAATCCTTAGAAAGAGGAAAGAGAGAAAATTATTTTTCCTACCCAAGAATAGAGAAAATAATAAACAAACTATTATGTTGCTCACTAAGTATGATTGGACCTGAAATTGTACCACCATGAATGACTATGAGACCCCAATAGGTAATCTAACAATGTCACATAGTTAGGAGCAACATAATAGGAAAGTAGATGTTATTTGAAATGACCATAAGAAATATGTGATTCATTGCTGCCTATTTCATTTATGATACCTAAATCAATATATTGTATATTAATTTGCAAATATTGGCATTCATTAGTAGAATGACCATGAATTTTATGATGCTTGCAAAAAGTAGAATATTCAATATGTTGTCTATGTTTCTTTCTTCGTTTAGGCCAAAGAAGAGAAATTAACTTGGCATCAAGAAGGTTGGAGAAAACATCATCTAGTTGTGATGCCATATTGGAATGAGAAGACATGGGCTTACTAGACAATGGAGTAGGGGATGTTGAAATGTCTAAAGGAGAGGGTTTGTTCTTAGGTAGAATTGGATTGAAGTTTAAAGAGACCCAATAAACATCTAGACATGTGTTAGTATCAAATTTAGGCATCTTAGATTTTGTATAAAAAGAAGGTGTGAAAACTAATGACCCCCAATCATCCTCTAAGAGTTCCTTTTTAGGGACATATTTAGTAGGAGAGGGTGTATTTGTCTGAATTGGAGAGAAGATTGTAGGAACTAAAAAAGTATATTGTGGTTCAATTTGTATATTCTTGTCGACTTCCAAGGTAAACACTTCATTATTATATGTGGAAGGCACTGCATGATAATCAACTTAATGATTAAATCCACCCTTAACAACAAGTTAAGGTTGAGAGACATCATGATGAAGGTGGACAACAACCTTTGGATTCTCAAGAACATGAATGCTATTGGTTTGATCTTGGTTAGATTCTTCATTATTGTCACAACCCAAATTTAGACTAGTAATTGGACATTTATACATGATAACATTTTGATATTTTGATCACATTTATGCTTGGCGACATTATTTGTATTTGATATTATGATTCCATTTGATGTGTGTGGAGACATTATTTTGTGATGTTAGCTATGATGCTAATTAATGCTAATAACGACATTATGTGATATTATTAACATAGCATTATGATAATTTTATTATGGAATTTTATGATCTGACGCTTTTTTTGTCGAGTGTGAGGTGGATGCAGGGTCAACCATCAAAGGCGGACATATGATTGAGGAGGGGTCTCCTAGCTCATCGATAGCAACCCAGGCAATGTAAACCTATGCATACACACACACACATAATTAAACAAATTAATCAATTTAGAAAGTCAATATAATTGAAACATAAGATTTTTGAATAATAAATATTAAATTTACATTAAAATGTTAAATATAATAAAAAACAAATTATAAGTAAATGAATTAAAATATTAATTTAAAATTCAAATTTAATGCTTTATGAGAATTAAATTACTCAAGCATGTTTTTAAAAGTAACACTTGAGTTCTAAAATTGAAAGTAGAGTCGAACTCTCTGTAACTCTCAATTTGCATTTCCTAATTGACTAATCAAAATCACCTCACTTCTAACTCTTCTTCCACTTTTGTTTTCAATCAATCAGATCCACACTTTATAGATTGAACTTCTCAACCTGAACAATTTTATAAACTGAACCCAACTACCATTTGGGGACGTCCGAATTTGAGATACCATTTTGGACACAGAGGAAAGAGTTTGGGGAAAGTCAATTTGTTGTATTTGAGTGGCAATGTAATTTTTGATAGGGGGCTCTTTTCTTTTTCAGGTGAATTACATTGGTTGGATGTCCAAGATTCTGACTGGAAACTATTTCCTCCCTTCTCCATTTCTATTAGCACAGATTGGTGGCTTCCCCTCCTTTATATTTTTGTAGATCGAACAGCTTGCGGTGACTTGGAAGCACACCACCTTTCCCATGATTTGGTTGCAGAGTAAGATTTATTGTTTTATTTTGGTTATCTCCCCCTTCCCTTTTTGTTTTTTTCTGCACTTTCAACGTATGGGACAAACTACTATTTTGAATTACTTTGCTTGCTTGATTTTAAACTAGGCAAGGTCAATTACTATGAGTGAAATCGCCCCTTTTTCTAACTATTCTTAGTAGATCTGACTATTTTTAAAGTTGTTTGGGCTATGCATGGCCAATTTATACATGGACATATTGCCTCCCCCACATACACTTCTCTCTCCTTTTTACCTCTGCTATTCATCGATTTTCTTAGGTGACATGGCTAGGTAATTGTCTTTCTTCATTTGGTTTTCATCACTTTCTTTGAATGAAATCACTAAAATTTCCTAAGCTATCTTCCTAATTGATCAATAAATAATTTTTACCATTATCATTGTATTTCAATGATTTTGTGTTGGTTTCGTCTCTTCATTCTTTACATACTTTCAACTTTAATATTTCATGCTGAGCCAAATCAAAATATTATGGGGCATCCAATAGTTAAAAATGTAGTTTGTGAAGAATGGTTTTAACCAATTCATGGGGTGGGAAAACTGGAGGGTCTTTGTAATATTCATCGCACCCCCCCTTTTCCCTCTACGTAGTTTTCTGGTGTGCATGAGACCACGTCGACTCCAGAGAAAACTTTAGTGGCGAATAATCGCCAACTGGAGAATATTTTGTCTCGGGCATTTCAAAAATGGTGAATAAGTTGGACTGATCTAGGTAGCTAGATCACCCTGACTTTATTAATTTCTCATCAAATGCATTTCAATTCGCCTTCATTTTTATTAGTTTTTTGTAACGATTTAAATATTTCACCAATAGAGTCTGCGTTATCACAACAATCTATTTAATATTTTTTCTTGAGTTTTTGAAGTGTGCCTCAATGCACCGAGGTAATTCACTAATAGCCATTAATAGTTCAATTTGCATGAGGACCCAATTCGCCCGATATTTTTTGGAAGAGTGACTTAATTCTCCCCAATATTCGCCAATACCTTTAATTGTTCAATGTTGCGGGAGGATTGATTTCACCAATTTTATTATAATTTCATCCCAATGGATGGTCCATAATCACCTAGTAAATTACAATGTATATGTTTTATCAATGTTTCATTCACCCAATGTTTCCATAAGACGTGTTAGAATTAAGTGAGACTCGCCAATTTTTTGGTATACCATTTAAAATTACCACAATATTCACCAAATATGGATTGGTATAAGATTGTATGAAAGATCAAATTTTTATTTACACAATTTGGTCGATTCAGAGCTCTCAATTTGGATCAATAGCCAAGTTATAGATAGGAACAACCATTGTTGCATTGTCATCTACTAGTGCTCTGTGCTACTCTATAAGAATCTAAAGGTAAGTGATCATTTCATCTAAGTGTTATAATACTATTCATCTCGATTTGTTAGCAACTTTTAGATCATTCTTATTGAGTAGGGAGACCTCAGACATCTAGATTCTAGGCCCTAGGGGAAATGAATCTTATAGTCTATTATTTCTTCTCAAACAAGTAAATAGTTTTTTTCACTTCCAACCTTTATTTGTCGAAGATGTCAAATAGGAAGAAGGGTAAGACTCCTGAATGTGGTGAAGGCCAAAAGAGGTCGGCAAAATGCAGAACCTTAAATTTGTACTTTAGCAATGTTTGTGGTAAAAAACATGATCATGAAGGTACATCGTCACAACTACCACATTCACAACTTACACTGAATATTAAATAAGGTGGTGTATGCAATATCTCAAATGACAAAGAAGAAGAAGCGCTAGTAGATACCTAGGGTATCAGGAATGTGGTAATCGACTTGGTTCACAATGTCATAGATGATGATGATATAGGAAAGGGGAAAAGAAAATCCAAATAAAAAATGGGTTGGGAGTGGGATATGGTGAGGCATTTTCAAATTGATTGAGTGTCGAAGTATCCATTCATTGAACTAGTAGAAAATCCAAACAAAGGTGACCCTCCAATAGAATGCAGGTGTAATATTTATAGTTGGAAATATAAGAAAGATAAGAGGTTGTGGTTGATGCTTGACACCATTGAAAAGCATATTGACAAATTTTACGGAAATAAAATCATAGAAGGAATTGAAAAATAAATGATAAGATGGAAAACAAAGGAGAAAAGTCAGCATGTTACGTGTACCGAGGAATAAGATGCGCATTTGAAAAGACATGCAAAGATCACTGAATCTAGAGGTTCTCTTGAAGTTGTTTTTGGAAAGGCAATGGGAGTCACACAACTAGTAAAAAATGTTTAGTTAATTGTTTTTTTTCATATTTTGACCAAAGGGCATCCTATGACAGACTACCCAGAAGTTAGTACTTTATTATCCTGTTTGGGAGTTCCAAACTTTCCTAACAGTCACTGGTCAGTAAACAATGGTTCGGAATGAGAAAGTTGTCTTGCTGAAATTTAAAAACAAGATATAAAGGAAAGAACTAGAGATTCAAACTTTATTGCATTTTCTTTGGACGAAGTTATGGCAATAGCTAATATGTCTTGGGTATGTATGCATGTTTATACCATAAAGAATCATGTCCGGCAACCTCATCTACTATGTGTTTCTAAATTGAAGGAGAGTGCGACAATGGAAACTCTGTTTCAAGTAGTTAAGAATTCATTAATTGAATATGAATGTATGGATGACTTGACAATTGCAAAAAAGTTGGTATGTGTAGGAGCAAATGGAGCTTCATTAATGCAAGGTCATAAGAACGGTTTTTGCATAAGCCTACAAACTTCTTGTTCACCCTACATGAATACCATTCACTACATGGCCCACGGAATGAATCTAGATTTTAAAGTTGTGAGCAAGTATCCTAAAGTAACATAATGTTGAAGATTTAATCAGGGATCTCTACTCATCCTTTTGTCGAAGTCCTAAATGGTTTTTGGAATTTCAAAATTTTTCCCAATGGGAACAAGCTTCTGAAGGATGTCAAGACCAGATGGGTCTCCTTGCATGGTCTAGCGCATCGAGTTTATTCAAAATATTGATCCTTGATTGGAGTAATGTACAAACATCGCCACATAGTAGACAAAGCTCCTGACCTACTTCATAGGTTATGTGATATAGAGACAATCCTAACTTTAGCAGGTCTTCTCCCCATGCTAGAGGAAATGAACCATCTTGTGAAAAAAGCACAAGAAAGATCTATGTCTATTGATAAATATGCTAATCTACGTAAAATAACATGCATAACCCTCGATAATCTCTATCAATCAGAACAAACATTTGTAGATTTAAAATTTACTAGCGGGCAGACATTGAAAGATTTGAACAATCCTAACAATTTTTTTTCATTTTAGCGCAAACGGGGAGTTACATATTAGTGTACATGGATTTGAGATACCAATGCACCACCTTTCCATGATCACAAAATCAAGAAAATGCTCTAAGAAGGAAGAAGTAAGTGTCACAAGGGAATATTTTAGCAAGATTGTTGATTCTGTGACTTCTAGTCTAAAGAAAATCGCCTCTTTTGTTTCCTCAAAAATTAGAAAATGATTCCCTCATGATGATTTACTTGAAGCCATGTCTATTGTGTTTCCTCAATATTAGGAACTCAACAATCCAGCTGATCTTTATCGTAAGATAATGACTTTGATAAACCATTTTGCAAATCTGTAAAAATTAATGGACAAACTATAGAAGGAATTTTAAATGAAATAATTCTTAGAGAGAAATCAACCCGTTTTGCTTTAACTATGAGGAATCATTTTGATGAATCAAAAAAAGTGAAGAACCCCTTGGAAGAGAGATCTGTAACAAAGGTTTGGACAAAGATAAGTCGGAGTGCACAATTGGCTAATTCATTATTAGAGTATCTCAAACTTGTTGATTTATGTTAAAACTTGATTTTGGGTTTGGTGGAGGATGAGAGAGTTTTCAGTTCTTTATGGTTCTTAAAATCAAAGTTAAGGAACAAACTAGACAAGAATTTGGAAAATCGCTTGCATCTATATACATTGAGGTATAATGCTTGAAGTTTTCCTTATGAAAGGGCATTGGAAATCTGGAAGTCCAAAACTGAAAGAAGAGGTTTGGGAAACACTTCAAACCAAGGTGGGACAACTGATAATAACAGAATAAATATCAGTGGCAATGACACATGTACTACTAGTTTTGAGATGCGCTCAAGCCAAGGTATCCAGATTGAAGAAAACATAGACAATAATCAAGGAACCTCTTGATTTGATGATTAGGATGATGAGATGATTTGGAAAATTTAAGAGATTTAGCACTAGCAATTACTAGGTATTTATTAAACTTTTGGTTGCATATTGCATAATGTATTTCATCTGTCACATTGCAAAATTGTTGTGCTTGATGATATTTTATGTTTCTATCAATGTCATTTAATTTTTATATGCAATTGCATTTTTCAATATTCTATTTACAAGTTAATAAATTAACTATTAGAATATTTGATACTAGAGGAAAAATGAGAGGGGGGGAGGGGGGTGAATTAGTTTTCCACAAATTAAACACTTAATGCAAATTATAAACCATTTACTAGAGCACAATATAAAAAAGACAATGAAAGATAAAACATGAAAGCACAAAACACACAACACCAATATTTTGACGTGGAAAAACTAGTAAGGGGAAAAACCACGGTGGGAAACCCTACCCACAATCAGATAATACTTCTACAACAGTATGTGAAATAATTATAATGGGGATTGCACTTGCAATCAAGCCAACCTCTTAGAGATCACTTCTCATCACAAAAGGGAAGTCTAACTGACTTACATAAACATCAGACAACAATTTGGAGAAAATGAACTGTGAAAATAGCATCTCCTAATGCTTGATACAATTCTGATGAAGCACATATGTCTTCCCTGTAATATCAAAACATTTGCAATCCTTTGCTGAATGATATAAATTTGTTTCACACAATTACCTCTCACTGGTAATGCACACATAACCTTATATATCTCCAAATTATATGAATAAGTTGCTTGTAAATACAGATCATCACCCTTGATAACAAGGTCGGCTAAACCCTAAACCCATAAACCATAATTATAAAAATTACATCACATGATACCATCGGACCAATATTATGATTTACATTACATAAAATGGACCTAATTCAAATTACCAAACAATTATATCCACTGGAAATTCAGCTAAGACCTATATCAACACATTTCACCAACCAATAGAAACCCTCAATGTAATAACACAGAATAACCAACCAGATCCAAATAGGACCACCAAATCATCATGCTAGCCAATGTGAAGCCACCAAAAAATTAGAACATGATCAAGAATGCCTTCAGCATGTTAGGACCCATTTTTATAAGCCAGACCAAAATCACAACCAAATCATCAAATATCACCAATTGGTAAAGCCAATCAGTACCAGGAAATATCAACTCATAATCCAGAACATAAGCGATAGCTTCCAGAGCACCAAATCATGAATGAACTGAATGTGACAAGCATATAACCATCCTGGATAACCATCCAAAATTGAAACAACCAATCTGATCATACCGGATCATAACCATTGATAACCAAGTCCAACCGACATAGGTCCAATCGGAATAGTAGCAACCAACTGGGATTGCAGTAACCAATCAGGACAAAACCATATCCAACCAGATCACAGTGTTGACATCAATGACAACACATAAACAATTTCAACATATTGCCAACAATCTGCCCCTTTGGCATTGATGGCAACACTAAATGTGAAAAACAACCAAGCGCCAAGGAATGCCAACAATCTCCCCAAACAATCAAGAACCAACAAAATTTATCTCCCGCTAAGAATTTTTTTTTTTCACATCAACACTATCTCCCCCTTTGACATCAATGACAAATGGATGATGCCAAACCAAACAGTTGACTACTCCCCTTGAGCAAAAACATCATCCCATCAACTCGGATCAGAAGATGTTTTTGACAAGCTCACCGGATTGATGCATCCTTGCATCTCTAAGTCTCTGTCGAAGGGGTGGTGAACCCCAACTGATCTCTGAGATATTAAAAAGTATCTTTAGGCAATGGTTTAGTTATAATATCTGTAATTTGTTCCTTAGTAGGCACATAAACTAATCTGACTTCCTTTGCTTCAACCTTTTCCTTCAAGAAACCATACCTTATATAAATGGGTTTTGATTTGGAATGAAATACTAGATTCTTTGACATATCAATAGTAGCAGTATCATCACAGTGAATAAGAATAGGCTCATCATAACTTACCCTTATATCCTTCAACATTTTCTTCATCCATAAGATTTGAGTACAGTTAGTTGCAGTAGCTAAATATTTAGCTTCAGCAATAGATAATGAAGTGCATGATTGTTTCTTGCTAAGCCATGAAACCAATTTCTTCCCAAGAAAGAATGCACCACCTGTAGTGCTCTTCCTATCATCAACATCTCTTGCCCAGTCTAAGTCTATATAGGCACATAATCTGAAATCATCATCCTTTGGAAACCATAACCCATACTCTATTGTTCCTGCCAAATATCTGAATATTCTTTTAACAGCAATATCATGAATTCCTCTCGGATCTAACTGAAATCTAGAAGCAATGTAGACAACATTAATTATATCCAGTCTTGTCTGAGTTAAGTACAACAATCCACCAATCATTGATTTGTATCTAGATGGGTTCACTCTAGGATATTCATCTTCCTTAGCTCTCATCCAATTCTCATCTTTACTTGCTTCAACAAATGATATTGGTTCAATTTGAGAAATTAAACATAGCTCTTCAGTAGATAACCTTCTTCTTGTCATCACACCTTTCCTTTTGTCTCCAATGATCTGATCTTTAGAATGATTCAACTTTACATACCTAGGAGTCTTAGGATTATCTTGACTTTCTGACTCTTTCTGCTCATCAAAAGTCACTATGGAATTTTCTGATGTTACCGAAGCAACTGGATCAATGATCTGAACTCATTCTTGCACAACTGGTTCTGATCTAACAATCTCATCTTCCGGTCCATAGTCATATGATCTGATCTGATTATTACCTTTCTCATCCACTTTGACATTTATGATTTCCATTATCCTATTTAGTCCTTTTTATAACATCTATATACTTTTCTCTTAGTAGAATAACCCAAAAATATTCCTTCATCACATCTAGGATCAAATTTCCCTAATGCATCATCTCTTCTGATATAGCATTTACTTCAAAAAATAATTGAAATATCTTACAGTAAGAGTATTACCAAACCATAATTCATAAGGAGTCATACCGGTATCACCTTTTATGTGTACTTTATTGAAAGTGTATAACATAGTATTGATGGCTTCTCTCCAATAGATATCACACAATTTGTCTTCCATCATAATTGACCTTATAGCATTTAAGATAGTTTTGAACATCTTCCTTTCCACTATTCCATTTTGTTGTGAAGTTCTAGGTGCAGAAAATTGTCTTCTGATTCCATGCTTCTCACAAAAGTTGTTGAACTCACCAGATGTAAATTCACCACCTTGATCTAATCTTAAAAATTTTATCTTCAATCATGTTTCTGTCTCAGCCATAGCTTTGAAAATTTGGAATTTCTCAAGAGCTTCTTACTTTTCTTTCAAAAATGCAGCCCACATCATTCTAGAGTAATCATCAATTAGCAACAAAAAGTATCTATCACCTTGAAAACTTTTAGTCATTGCCGGTCCACATAGATCAATATGAATAAGATCAAGAATTTCATTAGATCTATCATATATTATTCTCAAATAATTTCTAACTTTCTTACCCATTTGACATTCTCTACATACTAGATTATGAGTCTTGATAATTTTGGACAAATCTCTGACAACCTATGTTGAACTGATCTTCACTATGCAATCAAAATTTACATGACACGTCCTCTTATGCTATAGCCAACTTTCATTTGATTTGAAGAATCAAGCAAGTCTTCTCACCAGAGTTCAAATGAAAGATATTACCTTTGGTTTGAGTTCCGGATGTAATTTCCAAACAAGATCTATTGATAATCTTGCATTTTCCATCTTTGAATTGCAAATTAAATCCTCTATCCACCATTTGATCTACACTCAAAATATTATGCTTCAAACCTTCAACATAATATACATTGTGAGTATTAGTCTTACCATCCAAGGATATTGTTCCTTTGCCTTTGATCCTACATGCCTTTTTGTCTCCAAATTTGACTAGTCCACCATGTATATATATATATAATCCAAGCATAAATATGATGTTTAATTGTAATAAAGGACTATTAGTCATTTTTTATGTGACTAATTATTTAGTTGTGTTTCTTACCTGATGACCAAAATAGTCATTTATTTAGTCATTATAGTTGTGTTGCAAAAAATGACTAGAATTTGGTCATTTTTACTTGATGTGACTAAAAGTTTTAGTCACCTGGTCATTTATTTGCCATATTTCTACTAGTGCATTGAGTTCCAAACTCCTTGAGAAGCATGCTAGCTCCATCTTTTTTCCCATTCTAATTTTCAAAATTGTCTTGAAGGGTTCCATTATATTTCATCCATTTATACATATACATCTTTAAATTCTCATCCCATATGTCGACTCCTTTCTCTTCATTCTCACTTATAGCTCTCTCATGTTCTTGGTCTCTTCTTCTATTTTTTATTAAGCACTTTACTCAATCTTGAACTTCTATTATAGATTCAAATCACTAATTCACTCTTCCTACAACACAAAATAATCTTTCAATATTCTTCTTAGAGGAATATTATTTTCTTGACTCTCTCATTCTTACCACTTAGATCCACAAATGGTTTTCACTAGGATCTAGTTTTCCTCACACCAAGTATAATCCACTCCTTCCTAAGTTTGCATCCTACTATAATACCATGCTGATGAAATTGTCTTACCATTTATAACCTAGGAAGTAGTTAATTTCTTTAAGTTAACTCACTAATCCAAATGCCTGGGGATTCATGTAGTAACTTGCATACATCAAGTTAGATCCACTAGTTACCACAAGTGACTAGATAATGAAAATACATATTCATCACTATTACTATATGTAAAATAGAACACACACATACATATACACTTTCAGAACATAAAAGTCTTTAAAAAGCCCTAACTAGATTAAAAATGTCATCATGTAAGGGAATAAACCTAAAATTGGATATCAAAAAGGTGAGTCAGATTGAGTAGCATTTAATTTTTTTCTTTAATTTACCTAATATACTATCCTTGCATTTATTATATAGCTAAAAAGATTATAGAGGCACAAAATTATTCCCTCCCTTGTTTCTCCATATGTCCAACTTGTTTTCTTCCCAAAATATCGTTACACACCTATATACCCTAGCACATGATCATTCAATCTTGTATTGTTGTTCATCAAACCACACAAGCCAAGAAAATACTCCTTGATTCATATGTAGTTTGATTCTCTACCTTTCTTAATCAAAACCTATGTAACCCTTTATTTTTTAGAGATTCTTTGGGTGTTACTTTATGTAGTGTCATAAATTGTAACTCGTACAATTTATACCTCATGTGTGTGCTCCTACTTTAGCGTGTTCTATCCCCATCCCCTCTCTAGGTCTATTTTGGTCCTATTATCCAACCCTGATGCCATGAACACCATTTAGTGGACCCCATCCCGGACGTAATTCCCCATTTCCCTTTATCCTAGTCTTGTTTGTAGGAGGACCAAGGTGCCCAAAAATTCCCTAGTCCCCCTTAAAAGGCCCCAATTTGAAATGAGATAGGCTCTTTATATCCTTGATGGCTTCCCATATTTGTGGCTACACATGACTATTAGAGATCAATCATAATTTACCTAGGAAACCTTATATAAAGGCATCCTATCAATTCATTTTCACCTAGAAGCAATTGAAGTCTATATACCTTATTATTTATGCATATGTGAAGAATTGATCATCAAACCATTTCAGTGATTCAAGGCTGCATTTCATCCTTCAAGCATTGTGGAGAAAAGTTACATCAATCTTCATGCAAGTGTGTGTGTGTGATTAGGGTTTTTCATGTTCATGTGTTTGTCATTCCATTACATTCAAAGAGCATTTCACCATCATAAATAATTATAGATTTGAGGTATATCTCCTTAACATTTATTTCACTATTTGCATTATTTCATTCAAGGTTAATTCCTAAACTAGGGTTTGACTTAGGCAAACCCCTATCCACATGAACATATTTCCTTTCTTTCTGTGTGTAGGAATAGGCTTAGGAGTTGTACTTGGGAATTTTGTCAAAGTTGAGAGTGACAAATAGGTTCAAATTTTGACAGAGGAAAATTCAGAGGACTAGGATGAATTTGTGCCACTTGGTCTCAAAAATTAAGCTGAACTTCTGGGAACAAGTTTTGAATATATTCTTTTTCCTAGATCCTAGTCTATAGCTTAGTGGGACATTTGTAGCATTCCATATTTCTCAATTTTCTCCAATTATAACTTACTTTTTCCTAGTTCACAAGTGCATTCCAAATTAAACTAAGAAAGAGGATAATCATTCCCAGCCACTAAATCTAATCAAAATTTTAGCCCTTTCCTTATTTGAATTGTGGCTAGACCTATTGGGTTCCATCCTCTTTCAATGTATTGGGTTAATTTGGTTATTTAGTGGTTTTATTGTTTTAACAGGTGAAACCCTAATTCCTAATTTTTACCACAATACATTTTGGTGAATCTAACTCATTGCATGCTTATTTTTGGTTTATGGTCTCAGATCTAATACAAATGCATTTAAACATTAATTTTTGCACTCATAAATCATATTGGCAATTAAATTACGTAAATTTAGTGGTTAAATTCATATAAGCTATAATTTATTTTACTAAAATTGACTTAAAGGTTGCATAATATTTCAATTGTATTTTTAGATCTGATTGTTATGACATGTTATGTTCAAACTTAAATGCATATATTATCCACTATCATAAATTACATTATTTAATTCATTGGTTACTAAATCATTATACAAATAAATTGCATTGTTTAATCATAGTTTACATTTGAAAACTTTGCATTCAATATTTGAAATTCAAATCTACTCCTTCATTCTCTTATTTGAAATAGAGTTGTTATCTTCATTTTTTAATTAAATTTCAAATTTAATTCAAGATCTTCATAATATTATTTTTCATGTATATGATGATAACCTAGTTATCTCTTTCATTCATAGCTATGATTTACCCTCTCCCAAAATTGGTACCATCAATGAGGGCACATTGGTGCAAGAAAAGAATATGGACACTTCTTTTAAAGATCTTCCTCCTAGAGATGAAGATTTGGAGAATAATGTTTTGTTGGCAGCAACAATGAAGGAAAACTAAGGGGGGGTGGGAGAATTAGTTTTCAACAAACTTAAAAAAATTAACCACAACCATAGATCTGATCATTAACAACAAGAACAAAGATAAACACCACAACAACAATACACATAACACACATATTTTGATGTCGAAAAACCAGTTAAGGGAAAAATCATGGTGGGAACCTACCCACAATATGATGATACTCTATAGTAGTATATGTAAATATTACAATGGGGAATGCACATGCATTCAAACACACTTCCTAGAGCTCATTGATCAAATACAAGAGAGGGATACAACCCCCATAGGAAGAAAGGAAGGCTCACTACCATACAAAGATCAAAAACCAATCTGGATTACATGAACTGAAAGAATATCATCTTCAAATACATAATCACAATTCCAGTTAAGCACACTGTCTACTCTACAACTCTCTTCTTCACTTCATCACTCTTCTGAAAGATCAAATACTTGTTTTCACATACAACACCCTCTAAGAACACATAAACACATCTTATATTACTCTTATTTATACAAATCATCAACCTTAATTTCAAGGTCAACTCAACTCATAATACCTAATTACAAAATTACATCACACAATACATAAATCAATATGTGTACTAATACAATATCGACAAGTAACATATCTTGGACCTAAATCAAAACCTCGAACACGCAACACCATCGTATATCTCACCAAGATCATCCGCAACATGCAAGAATCATCAGGTTAGCCAGAAGGTCGTATAACATGAAGGATACTGCCAGACTAGGAAAATATCAATAACATGCACACCGATTAATGTAGATTGGCAACATGAATAGAACATGATAAAAACAAATCAACAAGTAACGTGAGTTCCACCACAACAACCTCAACAACTCAGATTATTAGAATCATCATCATCTCCCTCCTGGAGCTCAAGAACACCAACATAACTTACTGACAAACTGAAAGATACACTTGTGAAGTTTTATATCATGAACCACTTAGACTGAGGACACACATGAATGTCCCAAATACTCTCCAAAATCTGCTCAACATAATGAATCAATTCTGGAGCAGCACGACCCACAAATCACAACTCTGCAATACAAAACTAATAGAAAAACTAGTCATCACACTGGACCTCATAACTTGATCAAATCACCTTCCAAAGCACTGAAAATCATGCCAAATAAATTGAAGATACTAATCTTTGAATCATTAAATCTGCATCAACGCATCTACAACATACCAAAGAAACCAACTCTCTGCAACACCGAAGCACAAGAACACAGGAATAGGTTGACATTAATGGTGATTACACATTCCAACAACTCTAATATCCAACAATACCCCCCTTTGGCATTGATGGAAATATATGAATGTGAAAAATAATCAATGCAAAGAAGGAAATCAACTCCAACAATCTCCCCTTGAGATCACGCACACATAGCTCTCTACCTTAGATAGATAGGACATTTTTTCACATGCTTCTCCCCCCCTTTGACATCAATTCAAAAGGCTCTCAAAACTAAATATCTCTTCCTCAAACAATCACAAATAAAACCACATACTAACTACTCCCTTTGAGTAGAAGCACCCACTCATCGATTCAGATATCAGGATAAGACTATGAAGTCCAATGGATTGATGCATCTCAATGCATCTAGTTCACATTATGAGGAGCAATCACCCCTAACTTCTCTCTCAAATATACAAATGTATCTGCAAGCAAAGGCTTAGTGAAAATATCCGCAATTTGCTCCTTTGTCGACACATACTCCATTCTGACTTCCTTATCACTGACTTTCTCTCTCAGAAAATAAAACTTAATTGATATTTGTTTTATTTTAGAATGCAACACCAGATTCTTTGAAATATTGATAGCACTTGAATTGTCACAATATATAATAGTAGGCTTATTATAAACAACTCTAATATCCTTCAGCATCTTCTTCATCCATACTACCTAAGAACAAATACCAGCAACAACAATGTATTCATCTTCAATAGTAGATAATGATTTAGCATTCTGCTTCTTTCTCATCCATGAAACCAACTTCTTCCCTAAAAAGAGTGCACCACCACTTGTACTCTTTCGATCATCAACTTCACTTGCCCAATCAGCATTAGTATAAGCACTTTAAATGAAATCATCATTCTTCGGATACCACAAACCATAATCAAATGTTCCTTTCAAATATCTAAATATCCTTTTCACAATACTAACATGAATTTCCTTAGGATCAACCTAGAATATTGCAACAAGACATACATCATTCATAATGTCTGGTCTAGTCTGAGTCAAATATAACAATCCACCAATCATAGATCTATACAAAGTCTGATTAGCTTTCAGAGATTCATCATCTTTTGTCATCTTCCATTCGGTTAACATAGGTCTTCCAATAGGTTTGGAATCATCTAACCCAAACTTCTTCAACAATTCCTTCACATACTTTGATCGAGATATGAAAATGCCTTTATCAGTCTGTGTAATTTTTTTTCCATAAAAAAATTTCATCTCACTATTATAGACATCTCAAACTCTTTTTGCATATCATCAACAAACTTCTTACTCAAATCACCATCTCCTCCAAAAATAATGTGATCAACAAAAACTTCAACAATCAAAATGTTATCATTATCAATCTTGAAGTATAAATTATTATCAGCAATACCTTTACAATATCACAAATTCATCAAATACCTATCCAATTTGGCATACCAAGGTCTAGGAGCCTGTTTAAGTCCATACAATACTTTCTTGAATCTGCATACCATGTCTCCTTCATCTATAAATGAAAATCCATTCGATTGTTCAATGTAGACTTCTTCTTTCAATTCACCATTCAAAAAGGCTGACTTCACATCCATCTAATATACCTTGTAATTCTTATAAGCAACATATGCAATAAATAATCTAACAACTTCAATTCTAGCTACCAAAGCAAAAGTCTCCTCAAAATCAATACCTTTGATCTATGAATATCCTTTACATACTAGTCTTTCTTTGTTTCTAACAACTCTCTATGTCTTCATTCAATTTATTCTTGCTGGAACCCAAGAACACTAAGAGAGGGGGGGAGGTGAATCAGTGTTCTACCAGAATAATCAATTTTAACCTTATTAAAACATGCATTCACCAACTGGTATGGTTGTGTGCACAAAGATGGTGGTTAGAAAAGTGGACACGACCCAAAAAAAAATTGGAAAAATAGGCAGCGCGTACGTGGTTTTTAAAATTTCAAATTTTCGCGTACGCGCTTAGGTTTGTTCTTCCCGAGCCTAGAAAAGGTAGTACATATGCACTGCTTTTAGGAAAATGAGCGCGTACGCGCTATGCCTAGGAAAACTAGCACGTACACACTGCTTATAGGAAAATGAGCGCATGTGTGCTAATAATCCAAATAATACCGCGTACGCGATGCCTAGTAAAAAAAGTTTTAAAAAAAAATAGGGTCTCATTTACCCATAAAGCACATTTTTTACTTCATTTTTTCTCATTTTCTAACCTAAACCACAAATGGGGTGCTAAATTTGTCCTCCAGGCTATGGATCAAGGTTAGTTTTTGTTTATTTTTGTCTTTCTTTCCGATTTATGCAATTTGTTTTACATTTTGAATTTAATTTCATTAATTTTGATTAGGTTTTTTCATTTTTTGTTTCAAAAACTAGATTCTTCTAATCTAGAACAAGAACAACTAAATGCACCTCCTGGAAACCCACAAGAGCAACCAAATGCACCTCCTAAAAATACACAAGAACAACCCCCAATTCCTCCTTTTGACCCGATAGCTGAAACACAGGAAGAATTAATTAATCAGTTAGGACAAAATACGTCTAAAATCAATAGACTGATTGTAAAATTGAAAACTTCTAAACTTGACCATCATCAATCCCTCGCCACTAGCCTAGAAACATTAGCTAGTGGTGCCATAGTTGTTTGCATAGAAATTACCAAATGGGGAAGCTTTAGGGATAGGTGTCGCCAATTCTATGCCAATGGGCTATCATACAATGGAGTAAAAAACAAAAATATTTCTAAACAACAAATATGTGCCCTTTTTGTTGATCCCAAAACTGGTCAGTCATTACCTCTTAATGCAAAGAGGTTTCCCATACATTGGTCTACCAATGTGCAAATGAAGAATCTTTTTTAGCAGAGGTGGTGGATGGTCTTTGATGATCCACCTTGTAATAATTATGAGGTGCCATTATATTTTTTGAGAAAAATATATTGTGAGTTTGTGCTCAATGTGCAACCAAACTATTTTTACATGAGAGAGTTTCATGGTAGAGGTGGTGGCTCTGCCCAAGATAGACCTGGAGCCCATAGGCGATTAGCCACGGAGAGTCGTCACCCCCTAGCACCCAAACCCAAGGTGCATCAGGCTGTCCCATTAGAGCTGAAAGAGTCAATAGAGCTATAGACTCTTTAAGCAACCACAACATTGACTAGTGCCATCATCCAGCATGGGACATCATTAGCACACCCTATTGTATTGGATGATGAGCCATTAGAGGGCAACAAAGAGCCCATCGAGCATATGTGTGTCAGTTGCTCAGGGATATGCTCAGGGATAGATGATGCAGCCGATGCAGATGGATACTCATATCATTTGTGCATGATTTGCAGTTGTAGATGTTGGACTCACACGTTTGAGGATGTCGCGCTGACAGATGAGTTGATGGACATGGTGTTTGCCCATGAGCCACAGACACAGGTGTGTTGATTTGAATTCATAACATTTTATTTATCAGTCACTTTAAATTTGTAATTACATAAATGAATTTTCATTTATACATCGATTTAAATTGAGACAAATAATATGCATTTCAGAATGCAACAATGGTATCCCATACACCTCCCCCAGTTACCATAGCTGCAACTTCGACGCCTGAGGTATAAATTTTGTAACATGTTAAAATAGAATAGTACACTTTGAATTCAAAAAAATACAAGATATACTAACTATCTTTAATGCTTGTTCCAATTTCTGGTTTGTAGGTGTTGACAAGGGATGAAATGTCCCATATTGATGACATCACGCTCTCCGCGATCGATTTTGGCCTACAAGGCTATATGGTATCATATTTTGTAAAACTCTTTTTATGTATTGTTTTGATGGAATATGCAAGTAATTTCATTTTAGATTTTTTAAATTATGTTTAATTTATTATCTGTACTAATATCTCATGTTAACTTTGTGTTTTTAGGGTACCCCCCTCTGCGTCTAGGGCTTGTCCTAAGAAAAAGAATTCCTCGAAGACGCCAAAACATGTGAAGAAGGTAATTGAACTAATTTTTAGTTGTACAATTGTTTGAAAATGTTGAAATCAAGTATTAGTTGGGGTTTGTACATTGATTAGTGTTTTTTGTCTATTTTACATGTACAACAACCATTGAGCTTTGTGGATATGTTGAATGCACCTAATTCACCCACGGATCAAGAGAGGGCAGAGGTATGTATCTCTACTTTATTTTCTTGATTTCATGATTATATGCACGTGTACATGTGAACTTGTGGTATATTATAATCTTATAATTTTTCATACAGAAAATATCCATACCTATTTCGTCAATGGCAAACCCTCCTCCTTGCACTGGAGAAGCATCTCAAGATCCAGTACACTTTTGTTCCATATGTAAAATTAATTGTTTTCAACCTTCAATACTTATCATTATATTAATTGTATTTAATCTTTGTACATTTTTTGTATAGGCAATAGTGTCAGTTTCTAATGACACCTAAGGGAGAGAACATGGGGGGAAGGGAGAGGTAGAGGGAAGGAGAGAGAGGGAGAGAGAGAGGGAGAGAGAGAGAGAGAGAGAGAGAGAGAAGAGGGGGGGTGGGAGAGGGAGAGAGAGGGAGAGGAGAGGGGAGAGGGAGAGAGAGGGAGAGAGGGAGATGAGAGGGAGAGAGAGGGAGAGGAGAGGGGAGAGGGAGAGAGAGGGAGAGAGGGAGAGAGAGAGAGAGAAGAGGGGGGTGGGAGAGGAGGGGGGAGAGGGAGAGAGAGGGAGAGGAGAGGGGAGAGGGAGAGAGAGGGAGAGAGGGAGAGAACATGCGGGAAGGGAGAGGTAGAGGGAGGGAGGGAGGGAGAGAGGGAGAGAAGAGGGGGGAGGGAAGGTAGTGAGAGGGAGAGAGAGAAAGAGAGAGAAGAGGGGGGAGGGAAGGTAGAGAGAGAGAGAGAGAAGGAGAGAGGTAGAGGGAGGGAGAGGGAGAGGGAGAGAGAGAGAGGGAGGGGGAGAGTAGGGGGGAGGGACAGAGGAAGGGTCTTAAGGGGTCATAGGATACCATATGACCTCTTAGGAAACAATATGACCTCTAATGACACCTAAGGGGTCATATGGTGGGCTAATAAAATGATATATTAAATTTAAAGTTATGAATAGAACATCATACAATGAGACTCCAAGCGAACAAACAACAAGGCTTCACTAAAAAGCAAGTGTAAGAGCTTGACCTAACCCTAAGAGTATTGCCTAAGTTCTAAAACATATGATGATATTAAATTTGCAAGGTTATAAGATTGATCTCGATTGTGACTATAGGAATTACAAACTTGATTTCTTTCATGGGTATGTACCCTTCCAAGTTGTTTGACAAGTGATGATCATCATATACTACCACTGCCATGCATAAAACAAACTTTGATTTCTTTAGGTGACAGGCATTGTGTAACAATTTGGGAACTCTCGCATACCCACCAGTATCATTCTACAGGACATCATCTATGTTACTCTCCCTCTTTCTCTTCCTATCTATTGTTTTCTTCTGAAAAACATATTGCAGGTAGAGAGAGAGGGATGGGGGAGGGAAGGTAGAGAGAGGGAGAGAGGTAGAGGGAGGGAGAGGGAGAGAGAAGAGGGGGTGGGAGAGAAGAAGGGGTATGGAGGAAGGGAGATGGAGAGAGAGAGAGAGAGAGAGAGAGAGAGAGAGAGAGAGAGAGGAAGGTAGAGAGAGGGAGAGAGGGAGAGGGAGGGAGAGGGAGGGAGAGAGAGGGAGAGGGGGAGAGTAGGGGGTAGGGAAAGAGGAGGGGTCTTAAGGGGTCACAGGATACCATATGACCTCTTAGGAAACAATACAACCTCTAATGACACCTAAGGGGTCATATGGTGGGATAATAAAATGATATATTAAATTTAAAGTTATGAACAGAATATCATACAATGAGACTCCAAGTGAACAAACAACAAGGATTCACTAAAAAGCAAGTGTAAGAGCTTGACCTAACCCTAAGAGTACTGCCTAAGTTCTAAAACATATGATGCTATTAAATTTGCAAGGTTATAAGACTGATCTCGATTGTGACTATAGGAATTAAACACTTGATTTCTTTCATGGGTATGTACCGTTCCAAGCTGTTTGACAAGTGATGATCATCATATACTACCACTGCCATGCATAAAACAAACTTTAATTTCTTTAGGTGATAGGCATTGTGTAACAACATGGGAACTCTCACATACCCATCACTATCATTCTATAGGACATCATCTATGTTACTCTCACTCTTTCTCTTCCTACCTGTTGTTTTCTTTTGAAAAACATATTGCAGGTACTTTGACTCATCATGTTGCTTTGTTGACACTATTTTCCACATATGCTCTGCTCATTAAAAACACATTCGAGAAGAATATTTCTATAGGTTTCCTTGTTTGTCACGGTAATACACCTGTGGTTCAATTTCAAACCCTATTCCTCCTATTCAATATACACACAAAAATCCATCAGTAATTTTTTTTAGGAGAGGATACATGATAAAAATCAAAGAGGAAGTTGTAGATAAGAAATAAATTCACTTACTTATATACAAGTGTAGACACAGTTGTAGTGGGGTATGGAGAGAGAGAAGAAGAGAAAGAGGGATGGGGTATGGAGGAAGGGAGACGGGGTTAGAGAGAGAGAGAGAGAGAGAGGGAGAGAGAGAGAGACCTTGTATGTGTTTGAGAGGGAGAGACGATACACTTACATGTATATATATATATGTTTAATATATTATATGTATATAAACATATTATATATACAATGTCATATTATACACATATTATATATTACATATATTATATGTTTATACACATATTATAAAATAGCACGTACACACTGTTTATAGGGAAACAAGCGCGTACGCGCTGCTTACACTATACATACCTCATACGTGCTTTTAAAACCATAAGTAACCCGTACGCGCTTTTGATTGTTTAGGCTTGGAAATAGGCTTGGATGACAAAGCTACGGATTGGAAGTTTGATTTCCCTCCGTTTCTCTCATTTTTGACGTGTTTTATTTTATCAACTTGGTTTATTGACTTTGTCATCATCAGGTTTACACTTCATAAAGTGGGTATTTCTAAAATTGCCACCATATTTTCACCCGTCTTCTGAGCTTTCTAACCATATAATTTGTTTTCAATTTGAACAATAATAACATATTATTATTGAATCTCTTTTACTAGTGTCTCCATAGTTCTCACAGACATAGGTGCACCATTTTTTCAATAACTTTTGATATATGTATCCAAATTTTAAAAAACTTTATATATTATAAAAAATTGTCTTTTTGATTTGTTTAGTGCAACTTATGCTTCGTGCACTAACAGGTACCGAATATTCAGGATGTGCTCAATTGGAAAAATCATATAAAAAAAAAATACTCAACAAAAAATTACAAAAAAATACACATCTTCTAGTGCTCACTCATAACTATCTTTTTGCCAAAGGATTTGTCAAAATACTAAATCTAACTATGACTTTTTTGATGCACAAGTTAGACACTATGTTATGTTTTTCAGAAAAAAAAAATAGGGTCAGTTTTTCGTGCGCGAAGGAATTGACTCCCTTAATCTTATCCAATTTTGAAAAAGTTTATTAGTTTGGAAACTAGATTCAGATTACTACAATATTTCTTCTTTGATTATCTTCATATCTTGAGTGGATGACTTTCAAAGTTTTCCTCTAAGTTCAGGTTCACCTGATTTTAGAAAAAAAGTGTCCACTTATACCCCCCTTTTTGACCACCATCTTTGTGCACTTACCCATATACTGATACATATAAGATTGGAAGAAGTAAAGAAATCAATAAGACAATCACACAAATGAATACCATAACATAGATAATTATATGTGGAAAACCTCAAAGAGGAAAAACCATGGTAGGATTTGAGACCCAAAATATCAATCCACTGGCCATATGAAAAGATATTACACAATATGGGGGCCTCCACTTGTAGGAAGGCTTACATCCTAGAGCACACTACTCATCACAAAAGGAGTCTCACTGACTACATACAAATCTAGACTACAATCTAGAGAAATGAGTGAGCTGCAATGATAGCATCCTCTATGCCTGAATACAGTTCCGATTAAGCTTTGTTTGTTCCAATTCTGAAACCCTTAATCCTTACCAGAATAACCTCTAACATAATCATCACATTCCTCAGTACAATTATATCTCTCATGTATCAAATAACCCTACACTCTCTTATATTTTACAGAATGATCTAATCAACTAATCTATATACCCTTACAAACTTTCATGCCTTATGTCGACTAACATAGATAATTACAATATGAATATACATGTCGACTCAATAACATAAATACATAAATATCAAAATCAATTGTCAATGTTGGATCTCCCAAATGACGTCGGCCTCCTAAATCGATATCCTGAATGTAAACCATGTCGGCTTGCAATGCCAGTAACCAAAGAATTCCTTCCAACCCATGAAGATACTTGTTGGTGCCGGTGCCGATGCTGATGAAGTGTTTGTCGGTAATCAACCAAACCAAAATATGAAGTCGTAACATCTCGCCATCAATGACAATATATTGAAACTAATCAAATGAGTGTCAATTGCTAACGATTCTCGAATACCCATTTACTACCAATTACATTATTGTCTTTAGGTCTTGGAAAAAGTTCTCATGTATTGTTCTTCTCAATCTGATTTAACTTTTCTTCCATAGTTTTTACCCAATTTTCATCTTTACGGCCTTCAACATCTTTAGGCTCAATCTTGGAAAATAGACATTTTTCTTTAGCAACAATTTTTCTCCTAGTCATCACACCTTTATTTTTATCACCAATAATCTAATTCTCTGAATGATTTAATCGTAGATACCTGGGGGTCTTCTGATTGTTTTGATTTTCAGTCTATTGAACTTCTTCACAACCAACAACAGTTGAATTTAATGACTCTTCCAGATCACTCTATTTTATGCTTTGAGTCTGCACTTGCTTTGAACTAACGTCATGATCATCAGATTCATATCTACATACTTTGATTTGTTTCTCATCGTACTCATCGACCTTCACATTTACACTTTCAACTATTTTTCTTAGTCTTTTGTTGTAACACAAATAGACCTTGCTCTTAGTAGAATATCCCAAAAAGATTTCTTCATCACATCTTGCATCAAATTTTCCTATATCCTCATCTCTTTTGATATAATATTTTCTTCCAAAGATTCTAAAATATCTAATTGTAGGAATATGACCAAATCATAACTCATAAGGGGTCTTATCGAAATCACCTTTTATATGCACCCAGTTCAATGTGTACACAACAATGCTAACAACTTCTCTCCAATAGATATGAAAAACATTTCCTTCAATTATCATAGTCCTAGCAACATCCAAAATTATGTTCTTCTTTCAACAACTCCATTCTGTTGAGGGGTTCGTGGAGCAGATAACTATCTCCTAATTTCATGCTCTTCACAAAAGGAATTAAACACACTAGAAGCGAATTCTCCTCCATTGTCAGATCTTATACACTTTAGCTTCAATCCCGTCTCTATCTCCACCCTAGCTTTGAATATTTTTAATTTCTCTAGTGCTTTAGATTTCTCCCTTAGAAAAGTGACCCACATCATTCTAGAATAGTCATCAATCAACAACATAAAGTATCTATCACCCTACAAGCTTCTCACCCTAGAAGAACCATATAAATAAATATGCACAAGATCTAATATCGTATTAGATGTATACTATTTTCTCTTGAATGGAATTCTTGTTTTCTTTCCCAATTGACATTCTTTATACACCAGATTAGTAGGCTTCACTATGTTAGGTAGACCCCTAACAACTTGGATAGAAAGGTTCTCATCTTAAGCATGCAGTCAAAATTAACATGACACATTCTCTTATGCCACAACCAACTTTCATCAATCCGAGAAATCAAACAAATTTTCTCACCAACATTTAGATGAAAGATATTACCTTTAGTTTTAGTTCCTGATGCAATTTCTATACTAGATCTATTTAGGATTTTACATTTCTCATTCTTGAATTGTAAATCACACCCCTTATCAACCATCTGTCCAACACTCAAAATATTATGCTTCATATCCTCAACATATAAAACATCATCAGTATTATGCTTACCATCAAGAGAAATAGAACCTCTACCACTGATTACACAAGCTTTGTTGTCTCCAAATATTACTATACCATCAACATACTTCTCTATATTCACAAATTTACCTTTATCACTTGTCACGTGATGTGAACAATCATTGTCAATCACCCATTCATCTTTCTCTTCAATCTTAGTAGCCAAGGATTTCATGTAACTTGTAGAATCAACAGGTACCAAATCATCTTCCTTGATAGCAATGAATACTCACTCATCTTCTGAATTCCCTTTCTTAGACTCATCATCTGTCACACTTTCATCAGTAGCATAATAACACTTCTTCTGATATCTATACTTGGGATTAGGCTTGTAAGGCTTATCATACTTTGACACTCTTTCCAGACACCTAAAAGAAAAAATGTCCTATCTTATTGCATGAAAAACATTTCAAAGTTAACTTCCCTTCATACTTACTAGCTCCCTTAGGGAATCTTTTGGCAATGAGCGCTTCAAGATCTTGCAATTCTCTTTCTTTTTCTTCCATCTTTCTCATTTCCCTTTCATATCTAAAAACCCTAGTTAAATTCTCTCACAGATTATACTTCTGCTTCCCCAATATAGTAGCTTTAAATGCAGTCTCAGTTTTGGCATGTGATTCTCCAAATTTACTTAATTCAAAGCAGCAAGCTTACCAACCTGCATGTCTCTTGTCACAATCTAGATCTCATCAATAGAAACAACTTTGTTCTTGTAAGGAGGCAAGGATCTCAACATTTTATCTACAATCTCATCTTCTTCAATGATTCCTTTGGCACATCTAATGTTTAGTACAAGATCATTCACTTTATCAATAAAGGATGAAATATTCTCATCTTCTCACATTCTCAGCAACTCATACTTTCCTTTCAAGCTCTGCAATTTAGCAACTTTCACATGTTTTTCTCCTTCATACTGTTGGCATATGCACACTCCAATGAGACATTGTAGGTGATTGAAGGTTTTGTCATTGATGGCAACCTTACAATCCTATGGCACCAACAAGGCATTACTCCAGCACTAGCAAGATCAGAATCTACACCAGCACTCAGACCACCAGCACCGACAGAGAAAGGAAGCATACCAGCATAGAGGCCGACATGATTTTTGTTATATTATATTTTGTTTATTATTTGTAAAATCTTTGTAAGCCGACTTGGCAAGTTGTAAAATTACTCTTATATATAAGAGATCATTATAGAACATTTGTAAGTAAAAAGAATATTTTTAGGCGAAATAAGGTAGACCTATTATGTGAAATATAGGTTAAGGGTTTATGTAAGAAGCAAAGCAGAAACTGGTACTTGATCTGGCATTATAGATGCTATTTTGAAGTAGTACAAGACACTAGATTTGTATAATCCATTTTGTAAGTTAGTGATACTTCCTATTTTGTATTTGAGCAGTGAGCTCTAGGTAGTTGGCCTTCCTGCATGTGCAGGCCCCTCTTGTAGCAGTAATATTCTCTTATTGGCCAGTAAGTGAATATTGTGGCTCACAAATCCCACCGAGGTTTTTCCCACACTAGGTTTCCTCGTTGAAACATTGTGTTATGGTGTGTTTTTCATTTGGTTGCTTTTAATTCTATTTATTGCATTATTTCTTACATACCGGTACACTGTTATAATATGTTCTACATGTTTTAAGTTAAGAAATTCATTTCACCGATTAGATACTAATTCATCCCCCCTCTCAGTATCTGTGGGAATCCTAACAATTGGTATTAGAGCCTGGTCCTCTATTTTCAGAAGCCTAACAGCTTGAGGAAGATCTTGACATCGGTAGAGATGGAAAATTTGATGAAGCAACTAGAAGCAACTCTCTCAGACTATGATGTAGAGAAATTGAAAAACATCAAACTAGAAGATGATCTAAAGGCAGCTCAAGATATTATTTAGGCACTTCAAGAAAATCTTACTATTTCAAGAAACAAGAGAAGAGAACTTTGTGAAAAGATGCAAAATGAGAATGATGAAAAAGAAACTCTTAATGATATGATAAGCAAGCTGAAACAAGAGAACATGACAACAAAGAATGAGATGCAAGATATGACTATGAGATTTTGTAAAGAAATTGAAGATAGAAAGAATAATGAAGAAGATTTGACCAGAAGACTAAGTGATGCTGCAAATGAAAACACAAGACTCAGTTATGAAAATGATTTATTGAAGACAGATCCGATGCACACTCAGAATGACTCAAATGAACTGATGAGGCAGAAAGAAGACTTAGAAAGAGAACTGGATACTGCAAATCAGCATAAAGAGAAATTCAATAAAAGCTCAAAAGAACTTGGTAACTTGCTGAAGAATCAAAAACCTAAAGGCAACACTTATGGAATTGGCTTTGAAGTTGGTGAAAGCTTTGGTACTTAAACACACAGGATCATAGCAAACTGGTAAGACAACCTAATGCTTATAAATTTAATGGAAAATTCTTTAACTATAATAAGTATGGTCATAGAGAAAATGAATGTAGATCTAGAAATTATCGGAATATCAACACACCCACCGGTCAATGTTCAAAATGCAACAAAGTTGGTCACAACTCTAAAAATTGCAGAATGAATGTGAGATGTTATGTTTGTGGAAGATTTGGACACCTATCTAATCAATGCAGAACACAAACCGGCATAGGTTATGGGAAAGCTATTCAGAAGAATAATGTGACTTGTTATGCATGTAACAAGATTGGGCATATTGCAAAATTCTATAGAAGTAAAGGATCACCAGTAGACAACAAAAGTTCTAGTTTGAAAGGAAAAGAAAAAGTTGAAGAGGTTAAGAAAGAATTCTCAAAACAATGGATTAGAAAGTCAGACCTAAATATTGTTGGGAATACTCCTCCACTAGTAGAACCTATCAACACTTCACCGGTTGGACAGAGTAGTGCTTCATCGGCAAGACAGAGTAATACTCCACCAGCAGGAAGCTCTTCATCAAATTGTAGAAAATTTTCTTGAGGGTTTGGCAATCAAATAAGACATGCTATAATTCCCTAGGTTAATGGTGAGAAGTTGGAAATTACTTCAATACCGGCAGACAATGTTAAGTGACTACTTAACCGACATACATTAAATATGGTAGATAGAAAATAAACATTATAAATTTATGGTTTTGGCTCCATTTTATTTCATCGAGATTTCAAACATTTGAAGAGCGCGAAATTTGCAGAGCTAAGGCATTTCGAGCAAAGAGGCAAAGCACTTCAGCAATCAATCCATCCAAAGGTAGAAAAAGGTATTTATCATCATGTCATCCTCTTTTGCACCTAAATTCATAGCAAACCCTATAGTTGTCAAGGTTATAAAATGCCCTAGGCCTGTATTTCCGCTAGTTCCCGAGGTAGCTAAGAAAGATGACAATGTAGGTGCTTTTTCCCAAATTCCAAAAGGAGTTGTTTTTGCAAAAGATCCCAGAATATACATTCATTGCAACATAGAGGAATTAGGAGATGGAGAAATTAAAAACATGTATAAGACTGTTATATGTGACAATTCCAGATATGTAAAACCTGAAAAATAAAGTTGTTGAAACCCTAGGATTCACTAAAATCCTCTGTATTCCTGAATTTCCCAAGGAAGTGATTAGGATAGTTTTAAGCAGGGTACATTGTTCATTCTTTTGGCTTGATTTAGTTCACAAAATTACAAAGGAAGCTGTGAAAGCAGTAACAGAGTTACCTTCCACCGGTAACAGACCAGACAAGACTAACAAGGTCTCTAATGACCTAGTAATGAACTTAACTAGTGCAACATTAGACAGAAGGTCTCTGAGGGTTAATGACGTGACCGATATAAATGTGAGATTTGTTAGCATGATTTTAGGGTACAAAGCAACTCATGCAAATAGACTTAACTCAGTTTCCAGTTTATGCATTAAGAGTGCTTATGACATGGTTAAAGACAATGTAAAAATTGATGTATGTGAATGGTTAAAAGATGAGTTGATTGATAACTTAGGAAAAATCAAGAAGGATAAGAAAGGAACTTTTAGATTTGGAAATTTACTTGTATGCTTGATGTTGGTTCCTGGTATAGGCAATAAGAACCTTGGATTTGATATACCTGTAGCAAAATAGTTAACAGACCTATTCAACAACATGGGTGAAAACAAAGAAAAGAATATTCATGACTATTTTCAAACACTAAAGGGTAGGATGAACAAAAGAATTAGACTATCACAGAATCTTGTCAACAAATACAAGGATGAAATATGTTTTGTAATAAAAAAGGATGAGATCTGGATTGAAGCAGTCATCCCAAGAACAATTATGGGAAACAGAGATGGGCTATGAGACCGATGATCATATAATTGAAACTTATGCTAAAGCACTTCTAGAAGCACCAAATGAACCAAAGGAAGAAGTATTTGGTAGTGCTAAGACCATAGAAAGTCAAATTCAATCTAAGAAGAGAGTGAAAAAGGTTGAAGCAGTTATGAGAAGAGGTTCTAGACAGGCTAAGGCTATTAAAGAAGATGTACTGAAACAAACTGGTATCATTGAGGACGAGTCAGGAACTCTACAGCATGAGACTCACCTATTACCAGTAGCTACTTCTTCAGAGAGTGACATGCCCACAACTTTCAAAAGATTTGTAAGGAAAAGGGATCCTTCACCGACATCCACACCCTCGCCTAGAAGGACTAGACAAAAACAACAGGCAATGCGGTCTCCGGTTAGAAAGACAACACCAAAGAAAAAGTTGACACCAAAGAAGAAGAAGACTAAACAAAACATGCCCCCTCTTGACAAATTGCTATATGAAATCACAGAGGAAGGGAAACTCAAGAACATAGGAAAGGTCTATGATACACTGTCGGCAGATGAAAAAGAACAAGTTGAAAACAATGTTATTTTACACCTGGATATCTATAAGAAGTTTTTGATGGAAGTTGTAGATGAACTACCAGATGAATTGTTCAAAAGAATGGAAGCAAGAAGACAAGCTGTTGTAGAGCTCGATAAGAAAATCAAAATTCAAAAATTACTTTTTGTTTACCTAGTAAACTCACCTAAGGAGATAGATGACTTAATTGCAGAAGCCAACTAGTCAGTATTCTCTACTGCACACTGGCAAATTGCATTAATGGTTGGAAGAGTGAATGAAGTAACAGAGGAAACGTAAAATGCATGGGACATATTTATTGTTGAGAAAGGAAAACAGGAAGAGTACAGGAACCCCAAACCAATAAAGGTATACCAGAAGGAGAAGGAAAAAGACGAGGGTAAAGGAAAGGTTGGTGGACCTCTGAGTATCAAAGTAAAAGACAACTTACTCCCACCACCTCCAATTACATCATCGGTAACAACTACTGAAGATCAAATGGCAGATGAGAGTATGGACATAGAGGATACAAATCCTAATCCTAAGGTACTATACACAGTTGATGTTGATACACAAAAGGTCAACATTATGATAGACAAAGATACAATCGGCAAGATAGATATGGCTAGTGAGCCATCGACAACTGACAGTATTGACAATACTGAAAGAAAAGTTGAAGTTGATAACACAAAGCAACAGGTAGAGACTTAGATTGAGACTGAAACATAGCAACAAACAGAGAAATAGGCAGAGCAACATGTTGTCTTCAAAATCTGATTCACTTCAACATCCTTATAATGATATGATAACTCTGTGCAGAAGAGATATTAAAGAGAAGGAAACTTCCAGGACAACATATGACAAGGTTTGATTTAACCTTCTACACTTCGGACCTACTCTAAGTCCAGGCGGGTATACCTTTGTGAACTAAATTCACACTTTTAAAAGATAAATCCACAACAAACTAGTCTAGAAAACCAGTGGATCTAATCACCTTAAAACTTACTGAAACAAAGGAATGAAACTTGTACTCATATTTAGTATTTCACCTACAAAATATGTAATGGACAACCTCGATCTATACCAGTGCCTTATCCAAGGTCACAGAGTCATCTAAGTTCAAACAATACTCCCTCAATCAAATATCTATACATATCCCATTAGTTTGGCTTCTGTAGATCCTTATATATGCCTGACACACATAAGAATTTATTCATACTAAATCAAACTATTCTCATCAAGATTCAAAATATCTCACAAGGAATTTACTGGTAGACGTGATTCTTGCATATTTAATTCCCCTTCTGAAGATTGCATTACAACCCCTATTCAAACAAAATAATCCTGGATTATTTAGAATGAAATAGTAAACACTTGCAAACACATTTGAAGACAACACAAAGTTTTAACTCAAAACCAATGGTCTGTATATTGATATTTTCTTCAAAAAAGTATTACAAGAAACCTTGAATATTCTCCATTAAAACTTGGAAAAGATCAGATAAATTTCTACAGCGTTTTCTTACAATTCTTTTGTGATCATTTCTAACTAGTCCTGGTATCCATTTAGCATGGATGCACATAGCTTCGGACTTTCCTAGGAGAGTTTGTTAGAATTATTGCTTCTCAAGAAGAAGTTACAAAACCTTTTACAAAAATGGTTACAAGTCTTTTTCAACCTCTGCGGCTTCTTCTACTTGTTGTCCCATTGCAACCTCTTCTAATTGTTCTGCATCCTAAATGGCATATTTTCTTGTCCACTCATTGTATACATCATCAGTTGGCCACATGAAGTTAATCATTTTGCCTTTTGCCTTGGTTAACTTTTTCCATGAATTCCTCATCTTGTTGACCTCTGAATTGAGAAAACCATAATGAGATTTGATTCTCTCTATCTCCTGAATTGTTACAACAAAAAAGGAAGCATCATCTAAGTCAACAATTACTTTTATTCTAATTGACAATTTGGCCTCTAATTCCTTAAGCCACACTTGTTTGTCCTTCAATTGATTTGGGCTGACAAAAACTCCTGGGAGCAATTCAAAAACCTGATCAGTGTACTCCTTCTTGTACAAATTGATCTTCCTGTCAGCATTGTCCACCCCTTCTGCCAATTTTACTAGGTCCTTGGTGGTGTCACAAGTGGATTTGATAATAGGATCTGCCCTGCTTCATCATAGGATGCACAAATAAGCTCCAAATCCTTCTCTCTAGGCTTCCACTTGTCAAAAATAGGCATTAAAATGGCCTTATCTCCATTAAGCTCATTCCACATATCTAAAATCTTGCTTATGTTTTTATACAATAGTGAGGCCTGCATGGTGTCAACAAAACTTGAAATTGTAACCCTCACTCTTTCTTCAAACTTCTTTGCATACATGGCTTGAGCCTGTTTTAAATTCTCCAATTCTTGGGGAGTGATCTCAACCATTTGAGAACTAGAAGGTGCTGGAGATGGTGGGAACTCAATAATGGGGCTAGTAGGTGGAGGTATTGCAGGAGAAGAGGAGATCATTAGTGTTGAAGACTCACCTTGATGGTACTGTCCTGTCAACTGGCTTTGCAGCTTAGCAATGATGCTATCTTTACCCCTTACCTCTTCCTTAGCATTGTTGTAAGCTTTCAAAATTGTCTCCAACTTAACTTGGAGGTCTGCCTTTTCCTTAGCCTCCCTTTCTACTATTGCAACAATAAACTTTGCAGTCTCTAGCACAGTGCTAGTAGCTTCCACCACCCCTGTGTTTTGCACTCTTTTCACTATCATTCCACCAAGGTAACTTGACCCTGGGGTGTCCTTATTTGTCCTATTTTCATCTCTTTTGAGAGACCATATGACCAATGCAACATTGTCTTTGGTAAAAGTGACTCCCTCCATGGGTTTGGTTTCTTTTCTCACTGCCTCCAATACCAAGGCATCTTCTATGTCCCACTCAAGGAGAATGAGTACTCCAGCTTGTGCCACCATATCTCTTCCTTGCTCAGGAGTGATGGTCTTAAAATCATCTATCATTTCTTTCTTTATTTCCTCCTCAACCATAGTTGGATCTTTATGAGGCTACTCACCTTTTCTCTTTTCACACCTTGCATTGTATTTATCAATGTTCCATTTCCACACAAATTACATGAATGTTCCTAATGTAACAAAGTTGTTGTCAGCCAAGAAGTCCTCACTGGCCTGCTTGATCTCAGGATCCCACTCCTAGCCCTTGAACTCATTGGTAGTGATGTTCATCTTAGCAACAAGGGGCTCTTCTAGCATTCCCTCTTCTACTTCATCATATGTGTAAGCTATTTCTCCCAGACTACCTAACTGTATTAGTTGCTCAACTGTTGCTTGTTCATCTCCTATATGAATAGGGGATTGAGATGGAGAGTACAAGGGTTTATCAGATTGTATTTCTTTTCCCACTCTCTATTTCTTTGGGCTATCTTGAATGTCAATGACATCCTGTATCTTCCTCTTCCCCTATTGTAGGCATCAACACACTATAATTGGACTTCTTATGCAATGTATAGTCACCAGGAGGGATTGCTCTAGTGGATGCAGACCTACTTAGAACTAGTCTTGCTTTCTCAGGGTTGTTTTTAATTACAACCTCTCTCTTTTCTTTCAAAGTCTGCATCACATCCTCAAAACAAAGAATTAGGAAATTTATTTTCTCCTCAAAAGGGTGAAAGCTAGACAATGGGTCATAGCTGGTATCAAACTGATGTACAAAGTCTAAGGCCTTTTTATAAGCCACCCACTTTTCCTTCCTCAGCTCCTACTCATCTAGATCAAACTCATTTCTAATGAGGTCTTTAGGAAACTAGAATTGATGGGGTCTACCTCTGCATATTGCCCTCTTTCTAAAAATGCCATTGAAGAAATCTTCAGGATCGGCACACCTAGATACTATAGTTGAAAAATGATAAGGTTGAAGAAAATCTTCAAAACAGTTCCAACCTCCCTTGGTTATTACAAATTGGTGGGCTATAGTAACTGTAGGGAAAATAGTCCCTTTACCCCTGCCTGTTAGCTCTGCCTCTTGCACACTACCAATTTCTCTAAGGACTTCTGCAGTTCCCACTTTGAGAGGGACTTGATAGGGAAATAAAAATGGAGTGCCTCTGAAACCAAATACTCTAAAAACTATGGAGACAAAGTATAAGTAAATATCATCCCAATTATGGACAATTTTTATATTTTCTGCAAATTCTTTTAGTCTAATAAATTCCAAAAGAACCTTGGGGACTCTTGGATTTTTTGAACAGAGGAGAGTCATAATATTTGATGCAAAACATTTATCAAACTTTAAGAAACTAGCATCATTTATGTCCCATGACAACACTGTACTCCATAATTGCACTGGCATCTTTTCTCCATCTTTCTCTTTTACAAGATCCATTCCATTTGCAAAATAATCACCACCCTTGAATAAAAATAGATGCATGAGGAGGGAATACCATCCAAAAGGCCTATCCACTTTCCCATTCTTTATTCCTATCAATCCTTCATGGATAGCATCAATGATAAAGGAAGCATAATCAAAGGTTACTGCAAGAGAAGGATTCAAAATTTGAGCAATCATTAGCATGTAATGAGTGGGCATATTTGCTTTAGCATCCTCTCCTAAAATCTGGCAAAGTGACCAATACAATCCCTTAGCCCTAAGGGTGAACAGATTCAATGAGAAGGGATCTTCAGTGTTGGGTCCTACAACTATCAACCCACCTATCTTCACAAAGAATTCTTTAAGAGGCCCATTTCTAAGGTGGTTCCTTTGCACACTGTATACCTGAGCTAATGATTTGAAATTAATAGGTTCTAGAAAATTAGGAAACTCATTAAGCCCAAATGCATTTCTAAACTCCTCATTATGGATTTCAATGAGGGCTTTCCCATTTATATCCCTGATTCTCCTTATGACTGGATCATAATTATGTGCAATCTAAGTTAGGAGATCCATATCCATGAATACTCCTGGAACTACCAATTTTCCCACATCTAACTCCCAGATGTTGTTCATTGGGGCTGGGGAATTTCTCATGCCAAATCCAACTTTGAACAACCCCAACCCAGACAACCCAACCTGTGGGTCTCTCAACCAGCTACCCTTATCATATAACCCCTCTCCTATTTTCAAGCGAGGAGCTCTTGACACTAGTTCTTTCACCTTTGATGCCAGATTAGTTGACAATGTCAACTGTTCAAGAAAATCATCCCAAATGGCCCTTTCCTGGTAATTAACTTTTCTTGAGAATTCTCTCTTAGGTGCCATCTTAAAATATGCAAGCAATTTAACTACTACCCCCAACTGTTTCTATGACAAATCAAGACCTCAATTAAAACACACTGCTAAGAAATTGCCAAACAAGAGTACAAGAATACTTGTTTTTAGCTTGAAGAAATATGCTCTGCAACTGAATAAGTTTGCTCTGTATTTGAAGAAAATAGCTCTGCAACTGCTTTCTCTGCAACAATTCTTTAGAATGATATTTTCATTCGATTGATATGAGATCATATGTGGTACTCAGGCTCTTAACTGCGACATTGATACCACATGCTTTAGCTGTCCCTTCAGAATTGAATTCATGAGAGAATTCAAAAATTTTGGTCCAACGGGTCACAACATGCCTGCACATTTTTGCTTTTCGCTCTTTCACTATTTCACAGAGCATAACCTTCAAGCAATTTCATCAAACAAAATCATGCCAACCGTCTGATTAAATGAAACTTGATTGGTCTTTACACTGACTTAACAGCTTTGCCTTAGCACCGCCTACCTCCTTTTCGCCATTTTGCGGGCTTTATCCTCCAAGCACTTTTCTTTCACGAAGTTTTGCCAGGCGTTAGATGGAACTTTAACTACGCGACATTTAACTCTTACCGGGACCATCAGCTTCTTCATTAACCACGCCTCTATCTTGACGGCTAACGGTCTTTCACTATTTTGCATAGCTTAAACCGCTTTCAACTTTGGGCCACAAAACAATGTGAAGCGTTGGATCAAATTGGAGATGACCATCCTTTAAGAAAGAGCTTTATGCTTGCTTCACTTACATCACTCTTTCGCTGGTTACCGAATACCACATGGCACTCAACCATTAGCTTTGGAAAACTCTTCAAGTTTAGTTCAAAGTCAGCCACATGTCTTTCCCTTATAACCACCGGTTACACCTTGGCGGGCCCTCAATTTCTTTTGAAACCATGTGTCAATCAACATGTCACCATCTAGCATTACACCTGGATGAACTTTCTCTTCCTTTCGCTATTTTGTGAAGCATATCCCTCAGTTGGTTCACAGCCACGAAACAACGCGAGCAATTAGATTGAATCGAAGTTGATCCCCTTTTAACTTCATGCTTTATCTGTCCTTGGGACCCCAAAACCTTTTCGTTGTTTTGCTAGTTTTAAAACACAAGTATTTTACCTTTGTGAACTCACGTGGACCACTTGATTTTAACTGACCTGCTCGATGCTTAACAACATAATTGAATTCGGCAGACGTGGGCCCTCTGACTCAACTCCATCCACCTGGCATCTAGTCATTTTCGAACTAACATGTCAACCTTTCATTCGCTGAGAGAAAACATTGGATTCCACCTCATCCTTGCCACCTGTATCTGCTAGGTCACTTCTTATCTTGTGACATGACTCACCTCTAGGACCCACCTTTTAATCCTTAGATCTGACTTGCTGACTATTTTGACTTTCTGCCATGTGCCATCATTTTACTCGCCATCTTGACCAACTGGACTGCCTGCTTGGAGCACCATGTCAATTCACTACTTCATGAAAGCTAACTATCGAGCATCTTCCTCTTGTGAAGCTGTGCTAACCATTAGATCAAATGAGACTTGCACATCTGTTATGCTCTTATTAAAACTCCCTTTTCGTGGGCCAAAAAACCTTTTTGCTACTTCGCAGGGCATAACACGTGAGTATCTATCAGCCACAAAACAACGTGAACCATTGATCTCTCTTGAACCTAATCACCTTTTAGCCATTTGAAAAGTCTCCACTGCCGGGTCCCACCAAGAATTTTTGCCATTTTGCGAAAGGTATTTCACTTGCTAGTTTCGGCTGCGAACTAACACCAGCCGTTAGATCTTGAACGAGATGGAACCCTTTTAAACTGGACCAAATGCACACCATTGAACACGCTTTTCCCTTTTACCATTTCATGAGTCTTAAAACATGAGCAAATTCACCTAATGAAATAGAGAAAACCACAGATCCATCTGAGAGCTGCGTGCAACTTACTGGGCCCGACAACATTAGGAAGAAAAGACATAAGGCATAAATTTTTATGATTAATTCAACAACTGCCTAGGCAAATGACAAGGGGGGACACCTCATACGACCCCAAGACCCATTACTTAAGTGGATAAAGTAATGCAGGAATAGAAACCAAAGGGTTTTTGATCAAACATTGAGCAATTTAAAATTGAAACCCTAAACTTTTAAAACCTAACACAGACTCAGAGCAATTGATAGTGTGTCTGACTCAAAATTTCAAAAACATAGCCAATCATGGGAAAAGAAAACCCATTTCTTAAACAATGATAACACAACAAGCTCTGGAATAGGAACAAATTCACATGGAAACAGTGCCATCGGCAGTAGGAGAAGATCAAAAACCATTTCTTAAGGAAATGGAAACACAGATTGACCTACCAGAGGTCACTACAACCCTGGTTACTTCGTCCATCGATGGAATTTAGAATGTTGGTTCCTCCTCAACAGGTTACAAATCAACAAAAGTAACTAAAGTACTTTTGGACTCCATCAAAAGGATAACAGATTGTTGTTCACAGGCTTATAAAGCTATAGATGACACAATCCCAATTTTGAAGATGATAGCTCCTAACTGTAACATAGACAATAAGGATTCTTTAAGCCAACTTGACACTTTATGTAAATACATCACTGAGAACACAGTGATTGTTGAGCAAATAAAGGAAGAGGCATTGAAGGATAAGTTAGAAATTGAAAAGAAAAAATTCTTTGAAGATTAGATAAAGAAGTGTATTAGGGAATTTGACACACTTCTACTGGAACTATGTAACTTATTGAAGGAATTTAAAACTCTGTACAAAGATACTTGCAAGACAAACTTTTTGATAGTAGACATAGATAAGAAAATGAGCAAGGTACAGGATGAAATCAATAAACTTACTGACAATTTTGTTAATTCACCTGATACATTATCAATTTTTGAACAAAGGATAACAAGTTTTAAGGAAGAGTTACTTAAGTTAGAAAGAGAAAAGGAAAGAATAGTAAATAAGGCAAAGAATTTGAAACTAAGACTGAGTCCAAGATTGGACTATCTAGCATCATTACGGAAGGAAATATCTAAGGTACTAGTATAGAGACAGAGAACACCGACAGAGCATATGCAGCACCTCATCGGTACAGTTCAAAGAACAGAGACAACAATAAAGGACAACAAGAAGTTTATGGAAAGTATAAACTTGATTTTGGGAGATCTTTTTCAAATTGTAACCACCCAGTTACAAGGTTGAGACTACAACTCTACTGACATCTTGACAACCTTTGTCATTGATGCCAAAGGGGGAGTAGTAGTATGAGAAAATAACTAGCAGAAGGCTTATCTACTCAGGGGGAGCTCTTATATTTTTGGTAACATATTTTTGGAAACATTTTTTGAATTACAAGTTTTGGATACACTTTTGAATTTTCTCATGAGTGTTGCCATCAATGCCAAAGGGGGAGATTGTTGGCATATGAACACTCCAATGAGACATTGTAGGTGATTGAAGGTTTTGTCATTGATGGCAACCTTACAATCCTATGGCACCGACAAGGCATTACGCTAGCATTTTCAAGATCAGACTCTACACCGACACTCAGACCACCGGCACCGACAGAGAAAGGAAGCATACCGACATAGAGGCCGATGAGATTTTTGTTATATTATATTTTGTTTATTATTTGTAAAAATTTTGTAAGCTGACTTGGCAAGTTGTAAAATGACTCTTATATAGAAGAGATCATTATAGAAAATTTGTAAGTAAGTAAGAAGAATATTTTTAGGTGAAATAAGGGAGACCTATTATGCAAAATATAGGTTCAGGGTTTATGTAAGATGCAGAGCAGAAACTGGTACTAGATCTTGCATTATAGATGCTATTTTGAAGCAGTACAAGACACTAGATTTGTATAATCCATTTTATAAGTCATTGAGACTTCCTATTTTGTATTTGAGCAGTGAGCTCTAGGAAGTTGGCCTTCCTGCATGTGCAGGCCCCTCTTGTAGCAGTAATATTCTCTTATTGGCCAGTAAGTGAATATTGTGGGTCACAAACCCCACCGAGGTTTTTCCCACACCGGGTTTCCTCGTTAAAACATTGTGTTATGGTGTTTTTTTCATGTGGTTGCTTTTAATTCTATTTATTGCATTATTTCTTGCATACCAATACACTGTTATAATACGTTCTACATGTTTTAAGTTAAGAAATTCATTTCACCGGTTAGATACTGATTCACCCCCCCCTCTCAATATCTGTGGGAATCCTAACACATACAAGGTTTCTAACTTCTCCAAAATCTCATGAGCAGTTTGCAATCCGATCACATTAGTCATCTCTAAATATATCAGGGCACTCAACAATGCTTCTTTGGCTCTTATGTTATGTTCAACATCCTTGATCTCATTTGCAGTAACAAAACCATTCTGAGGAACATTGTAGACATTCTTTGTGATATTTCAATAATCTTCTCCAAGAAATTTCAAGTGACACTCCATCTTGTTCTTCCATATGATGTAATTAGTTACATCAAATCTCAGACTCTCCTTCATGAAAACAACAATTTCCATCCTGGATCTCCTCAAGAGGTCAAGCTTATTCAAGAGGATATAGCTCTAATACTAATTATTGGCAACAAAAATAAAGGAAAAATGAGAGGGGGGAGGGGGGTTGAATTAGTTTTCACCAAAATTAAACAAATTAACCACAAAAGCAGATCTGATCATTAACATCAAGAAAAAAAAAATACCACAACAACAATACACATAACACATAGATTTTGACATGAAAAATCCAGTTAAGGGAAAAACCATAGTGGTAACCTACCCACAATATGATGATACTTTGTAGTAGTATATGTAAATATTACAATGGGAAATGCACATACATTCAAGAGCACTACCTAGAGCTTAGTGCTCAAATATAAGAGAGGGCTACAACCCCCGAAGGAAGAAAGGAAGGCTTGCTGCCTTACAAAGATCAGACACCAATTCAGATTACATGAACTGAAAGATTAACATCTTCAAATGCCTTATCATAGTTCTAGTTAAGAACACTGTCTGCTCTACAACTCTCTTCTTCACTTCATCACTCTTCTGAAAGCTCAAATGCTTGTTCACACATACAACACCCTCTCAAAATGTAGACACACATCTTACATGATTTTTACTCTTATTTATACAAATCATCAACCTTAATTTGAAGGTTGGATCAACTCATAAGACCTAACTACAAAATTACATCACACAATATATAAATCAATATGCAGACCAATACAATTTTGGCAAGGAAATAGCATGGACCTAAATCAAAACCTCAAACACACAACACCACCAAATATCTTACCAAGATCATCCACAACACGCAAGAATCATCGGGTTGGCCAGAAGGTCATATAACACGAATAATACTATTGAACCAAGAAAATATTCAATAACGTGCACAATGATTAATGTGGACTAGCAACATGGATAGAACATGATCAAAAAACATCAACAAGCAATGTGAATTCCACCACAACAACCATAACAACTCGAATTAATAGAATCATCATCATCTCCCTCTTAGAGCTCGAGAACACCAACATAACTTATTGATAAACTGAAAGATATGCATGTGAAGCTCCAAATCATGAACCACTTGGACTAAGGACACACATGAATTTCCCAAACACTCTCAAAAATATTCTCAAAATAATGAATCAATTCCGGAGAAATACAAACTAGAAATCACAACTCTGTAGTACAAAACAAATAGAAAAACCAGTCATCACACCAAACGTCATAACTTGATCAAATCACCTTTTGGTGCACTAAAACTCATGTTGAATCAACCGAAGATACTAATCTCTGAATCCTTAAATTCACATTAGCATATCTGTAACATACCAACCAAACCAACTCTCTACAACACCAAAGTACAAGAACACGTGAATATGTTGACATAAATGACAACAACACATTCCAACAACTCTAATATCCAGCATGTTCATCCTTCTGAAATGTACCTCCCCCATAAGGATTATTTTGTGCAAGGGGATGATATTGTAGCTACCTTTCCTAGTGATACCATACCTTCTTTTCATTTGAATGACCTACTCCCTATAGAAGAATTAATGATATATGATTGTCTCTTTCCTAGAGTGTCTTAATCATATAGATACCTTAGAGAAAGAGGATGGTACAATTTCTCATCATTTTAAGGTTTCTAATATTCCATCTACCAATAATTGTAAGGATGCGCTAGTCCTAATCTTAGAATAACTACATTAAAAGAACTAACATACATTATTAAATACTTATGTAAGTTTACATTCTCTAATAAAAAATGAGTAACAAGTACCATTAACATGAGTGCAAAATTTAACATTCATTTATAAGTAGAAGAGTTATAATTAAGGTGACAAGTATGAAGGAAATATAATGACCCAATAGATTAATATGATAACCTAAAGTTAGTATTCATAAGATAAATTAAAAATAACTAAAGATTACATTCATGAAACTACAAATTGCTACTATTGTGCCTAACAAAATTATGTGATAACATTTTTATATGAGGAATGTAACAATTATATAGGAATAATAATTTTCTTATCAAAACAAATGTTCCAACTTATAGTTAGTATAGTTAAGATGAGAACGTGTATGAAGAACTTCGAATTCCCTATGTTAAACTACTATTAAATACAAAGTAAGGTCAATGTATCAATGAGTAAACATAAATTATCCACTTAAATAATGTCATTGAACCATGCATTCAAGAATAGAAGATAGAAACTAAGCATGAAAGAACATAATCCAAGAATCATACACACGTAGGACACATGTTAGTAGGTTAGTGTGTTAGTAGTTTTCTTACTTTTCTGTTAGTTACATTTACATGGTGACTTCCCATCACATTTACATTATTGGACATACTAGGTCATTCACTTGGCTTACTTAGCCTATAATCATGATACCTCATTGGTCTTTTAAAATGAAAACATTCATACAACATACTATAATACATAGGATTTTACAATGATATAATATGAATATCTGTCTCCGGATATAATATCTTCCTTTCCATTGGACTCACCTCCATCTTCAATCTAGAAGACAAGCATATGAACCAGGTGTTTTATCCTCCTAACCAAATGAATCTTTCTCTTCCTAGTGCTCATGATAATCTCCCATCCCTCATGATAGAGTATCCTAGCAAACCAACATCAACTTTCAGGAATGGAACTTGTACATGCATGTAGTATCTAACAACCAAACTGTTGAACTAAGATACATGTGTTATGGCAAGGAGAATTAAATAACTTGGCCAAGTTTTAACCTTTTTGGAGTCGGTGTAAATGTTATTCCTATGAGGATACGATTAATACTGAGAGCGGGGGGGGGGGGGGGTGAGGGTGAATCAGTATTAAGACCAATTGAAACTTTAACTCAAAAACAAACTTATATCAGATCTGAAACCATTTAACAAATATCTCAACTTCTTTAATAAGATCTAACAACCTCTTTATCAGATACATTAATCAAATCATTTACCACTTAAGAATTCATATAAAATTGATCATTTACCAACTCCTTAACCTTATCAATCAGATCAAATACTTTCACAAACAACTCCTTATCAGTACCGGTAACCTCTGATAAACTTATGATAAAACATCATAACCGGTGTCTCAAAAATAATGCATGAAGTGAAACATAAACAAGAACATCAAATATTAAACATTTCACATATGAACACCATAAGTTTTTGTCATGGAAACCCAAATCAAAAAAAACCACGGTGGGAGTTGGTACCCACAAATATTTGTACTATTTTGAAGTACACCCTGTTAGGAGCTTAACACTATTAGGAGTTTACAATACGCCTAGTTAGGGGCAGACCCTGTTAGGAGTCACCTAGCTAAAGGATTTGCCTAGCAGTCTGATTAGGATCTTGAGGATCTATTAGGATCAACCTCGCAAGAGGATTTAGCACTCTTTTGAGAGATGCCCTGTTAGGATCTACCCAGTTAAGGGATTTAACTTGCTACAACTGTTAGGGAACAACAATAAGAAAATGATTTGTTACTTTCACTTCTTTTCTTGCTTGATCAGATCCAATTATACACAATACTCTAAAACTCTCAGGAAGATCTCACACTTCACTTGGATGGCTTAACACATTCTCTAAGACCATCGACATCATAAACATCAACTGTGTCTTCCTAAATAACCATCTCAACTAGGTCAGCCACAAAACCCTAATTACATCTTAAATTTATAATTCAAATCATAAGAGATCATCACATATCATTATATAGATCACTACAATAGAGTACAATGCAATATCAACCATTGGTTAATCATAACCCATCATAAAAATCTGATCTATACCAATGTCAAATGTTCAAAACACTGTATTAAGCGTTTCACTGATTCCTAAGAATTTATTCCTTGAATCACACTAAAAAACAAATAAATCTTTCACGTAGGTTGTGCCATGTTACACGCTTCATGTAGACTCACCATTGATCACCATCATAATAGAAATCATTACCAGTTTGATGATTTCTTTAGCGGTCTTAAACCCTACTAGAACCTTAGCAAATATTCATCAAAAATTTGAAACACACCTTCTGGTAATATTCACAAGTTCCTGTTCTGGTTAGATACATATTTTCATGATATAAGTTCACCATCCAAACCACAAATAACCAAACATCTTCGATCGTCTGATTCAATCAAAACAACTCTGCTTTACCGGTTAAAGTCCTATTTCACAAACTTTAGTTCTCTGTCGGTAAACCTTGTCTTCTGATAAACCAAATCACTAAGATGATAAAACAAAACATCAGGAACATCATTTGACATTAGTTGCCATCAATGACAACACAAATAACTGATCATGTCATCTATTCATAGAATCTCAATTTCTTCATCACAAATAGACTTCTATCCTTTACCAATGTAGTCGTCCATCTTCAACTACATCACCTCATTTGTTGTTAGGATTCCCACAGATACTAAGAGGGGGGGGTGAATCAGTATCTAACCGGTTAATAGATTTTCTTAACTTAAAACATGTAGAGCATATTATTACTATGTACCTGTAAGAAGAAAGTAATGCAATAAACAGAGATAAAAACAACCACATGAAAACACACCATAACACAAGGATTTAATGAGGAAACCTGATGTGGGAAAAACCTCGATGGGATTTGTGACCCTCAATATTCACTTACTAGCCAATAAGAGAATATTACTACTACAAGAGGGGCCTACACATGCAGGAAGGCCAACTGCCTAGAGCTCACTGCTCAAATACAAAATAGAAAGTCTCACTAACTTACAAAAATGGATTATACAAATCCAGTGTCTTGTACTACTTCAAAATAACATCTATAATGCCAGATCTAGTACCGGTTTCTACTCTGCTTCTTACATAAACCCTTAGCCTATAATTCACACAATAGGTCTGCCTTATTTTGCCTAAATATATTCCTCTTTCTTACTTACAAATGTTCTATAATGATCTCTCTTATATAAGAGTCATTTTACAACTTGCCAAGTCGGCTTACAATGATTTTTATAAATAATAAACAAAATATATTACAACAAAAATAATGTCGGCCTTTGTGCCGGTATGCTTCCTTTCACTACCAGTGCCGATGATGTGAGTGTCGGTGTAGAGTCTGATCTTGTTGGTGAACTATCTTGCTAGTGTCATAAGATTGTAAGGTTGCCATCAATGACAAAACCTTCAATCACCTACAATGTCTCATTGGAGTGTGCATATGCTAACACTCTCCCCCTTTGGCATTGATGGCAACACTCATGAGAAAATTCCAAAACTTGTAATCCAAAAATGTGTACCAAAAAAAATATTACCAAAAATATGTGAGCTCCCCCTGAGCAGATAAGTCTTTTGTTGATAATTTTCTCATACTACTACTCCCCCTTTGGCATCAATGACACACATTGTCAAGGTGTCAATAGAGTTGTAGTTTTTGTCTCAACCTTGTAGCTAGGTGGTTACAATTTGAAAGAGATCCACTAAAACCAAATTTATGCTTTCCATAAACTTCTTATTGTCTTTTATTGCTACCTCTGTTCTTTGAACTGTACCGGTGAGTTGCTGCATATGCTTTGTCGGTGTTTTCTATCCTTGTACTAATGCCTTAGATATTTCCTTTCTCAAGGATGCTAGATAGTCCAATCTTGGACTCAGTCTTAGTCTCAGATTCTTAGCCTTGTTTATTATTCTCTCCTTTTCTCTCTCTAGCTTCAATGACTCTTCCTCAAAACCTGTTATCTTTTGCTCAAAAATTGATAATGTATTAGGTGAATTAACAAAATTGTCTACAAGTTTATTTATTTCTTCTTGTATCTTGCTCATTTTCTTATCTATGTCCACTGTCAAAAAGTTTTTCTTGCAAGTATCTTTGTATAGAGTTTTAAATTCCTTTAATATGTTACATAGTTCCGGTAAAGTGTGTCAAACTCCCTAGTACACTTCTTTATTTGATCTTCAAAAGAATTTTTGTTTTTCAATTTCCAACCTGTCTTTGAATGCCTGTTCCTTTATTTGTTCAACTGTCACTAGGTTGTTAGTAATGTACTTCGATAAAGTGTCAAGTTGACTCAAAGAATCCTTATTATCTATATTGCATTTTGGAGCTATCATCCTCAAAATTGGGATTGTGTCATCTATAGCTTTATAAGCTTGTGAACTGCAATCAATTATTTTCTTCAAAGAATCTAAAAGAACTTCAGTTACATTGGTTGATTTGTAGCCTGCTGAGGAGGAACCAACATTCTGAATTCTGCCGGTGGAGGAAGTAACCATGCTTGTAGTGACCTCTGGCAGGTCAGTCTGTGTTTCCATTTCCTTAAGCAAGGGTTTTTGTTTTTCTCCTGTTGCCAGTGGCACTGTTTCCACATGAACCTTTTATTGTTCCGTAGCCTATTGGTCTACTTGTTTCTCTATCTGTGTCTCTGTCTTTTTCCCTGTGCTATCATCTGCCAGTTTACCTTCAATGTTAACAATGTTGTCAGCTACTGGTGGCTCACTAGCCATGTTAGTTTTACCAGTTGTGTCCTTGTCTATCACAATGTTGACCTTTTGAGTATCAACATCTACTATGTATAGTACTTCAGAATTAGGATTAGTATCCTCTTGTGATACATCCATACTTTCATCTGCCGGTTGGTCTTTTGTTGTTGTTACCAGTAGAGTAATAAGAGGTGGTGGGGATAAGTTATCTTTTATTTTGATACTAGGAGGTCCACCAACCTTTCCTTTACCCTTATCTTTGTCCTTCTGATAGACTTTGATAGGCTTGGGGTTCCTATAATCTTCCTGCTTTTCCTTCTCCACAATAAATATATCCCATCCATTTTCTATTTCTTCTGTTACCTCTTTTACTCTTCCTACCATTAGTGCAATATGCCGATGTGCAGTAGAGAATACTGATTGGTTGGCCCTTGCAATCAGATCATCTATTTCTTTTGGAGAGTTGACTGGGTAGACAACAAGTAATTTTTCAATTTTGATCTTCTTGTCAAGTTCTACAACAGATTGTCTTTTTGCTTCTAGTCTCTTGAATAATTCATTTGGTAGTTCATCAGCAACTTCCATCAAAAACTTCTTATAGATATCTAGGTGTAAAATAACACTATTTTCAACTTGCTCTTTGTCATCTGCTGATAGTGTGTCATACAATTTTTCTATGTTCTTGAGTTTTCCTTCTTTTGTGATTTCATCCAACAGTCTATCAATCGGACCAATGTTTTGTTTAGTCCTTTTCTTCTTTGGTGTTAGCTTTTTCTTTGGTGTTGTCTTCTTTACCAGAGACCTCACTACCTATTGTTTTTGTCTAGTTCTTCTAGGTGAGGGTGTGGATATCGGTGAAGGTTGTCTTTTCCTTAAAACTCTTTTAAATTCAGCTGGCTTGTCACTCTCTGAAGAAGTTGCTACTGGTGACAAGTGGATTTCTGGTTCTTATGCTTGTAACTCATCTTCAGTGATACCAATTTGTTTCAGTACATCTTCTTTTGTAGCCTTAGCCTGCCTTGAACCTCTTCTCACAGTTGCTTCCACTTTCTTTACTCTCTTCTTAGATTGAATTTGGCTTTCAATGGTCTCAACACTACCAAATACTTCTTCCTTAGGTTCATTTGGTGCTTCCAGAAGTGCTTTAGCATATGTTTCAATAATGTGGTCATCAGTCTCATAGCCCATCTCAGTAACCCAAATTGTTATTGGGATAACTGCTTCCATCCAGATCTCATCCTTTTTAATTACAAAACATATATCATTCTTGTATTTGTTAACAATTTCCTATGATAGTTTGATTCTTTTATTCCAACTGGCCTTTAGTGCTTGAAAATACTCATTGATATTCTTTTCCTTGTTCTCCCCCATGTTGTTGAATAAGTTTGATAATTGTTTTCCTACCAGTATGTCAAATCCAAGGTTCTTGTTACCTATATCGGGCACTTGTTTGGTTATATGCAAATGCATCACTTGTCTTCAATTTTGTTGATGTCTCTTCCATCATCTCTACTACTCAATCAGAAAATTTATAACAAAGCATTAAATCAGAACTTTACATTAGACTTGCTCCCCCAAAGGAGTATCATGCACCTTCATCAATCCTTAATGAAAGATAAACATGAAATCTATAGGATTGATAGATCTCCACCATTCTAGTTCTTCTGGTGTAGGGGTCTAACCCCTAGATTACCTCTAAGAAACTCAAAGGTATCCTTCAGTAAGGGCTTAGTAAAGATATCAACTAACCGATCTTTACTCTTCACATATTCCATTTTCACCTCCTTTTCTTAAACTCTTTCCTTTAGGAGGTCATACTTCAATCCAATGTGCTTGGTTCTAGAATGAAGTACATGATTCTTGAAAATGTTATTGCACTTTTATTATCACAATAGATAGTCACTGGTTCAAACATATCTATCTTGAATCCTTCTAGAACATGTCTCATCCATATTGCATGCGTACAATTCATGGATGCAGCTACATACTCTGCTTCGGTTGTAGATTGAGAAACACATATTTGTTTCTTGCTCATCCATGCCACTAATCTTCCTCCTAGTAGAAAAGCTCCACCAATTGTGCTTTTTTGATCATCCACATTACTAGCCCAATCAACATTAGTAAAGACATCCAAAGTAAAATCTCCTTTATAGGGATACCATAAACCATAGTCTACTATGCCTTTGAGATACTAAAAAATTCTCTTCACAGCCACCATGTGATTCTCCTTAGGCTCTTTTTGAAATCTAGTCACTAATCCAACAACATGAACAATATCCGGTCTATTATGGACAACATAGTGTAGCTGGCCAATCATAGATCTGTGCTCTTTTTCACTAACAACTAAAGAATCACCTTCCTTTGACAACTTGCAACCTATCACCATCGATGTTCCTACCAGTTTGCAGTCTTCCATGATGAAAGTCTTCAACATCTCTTTGATATACTTGGTCTGACAAATAAAAATACCACCATCTAGTTGTTGAACCTATAAGCCAATAAAGAACTTAATTTCACCGATTAGAGACATTTCAAATTGCAAAGTCCACTTTTGCTATCAGCATATTGTCTCCATCAGTCTTCAAATAAATATTGTTGTCCTCACTGGTACGTTGGAATATAATTTTTAACAAATGTGCATGTAATCTCTCATACCATGCTCTTGGTGCCTACTTTAGACCATACAGTGCTTTATGCAATTTACACACCATCTTTTTATCATCAGTCAAGGAAAATCCATTCGGTTGTTCAATGTATACTTATTCTTCTAGAATCCCATATAGAAAGGCTAACCTAACATCTATTTGGTAAACTTTGAATCCCTTATATGCAGTAGATACCAGCAACATCCTTACTCCTTCTAATCTAGCAATAGGTGCAAACATTTCACCACAATCCTCACCTTCTTCTTGAGCATACCCTTTGTAGACTAACCTTGCCTTATTTCTTACAATCTTTCCTTCTTCATCCAATTTATTCCTAAAGACCCATTTTGTTCCAATTACATTCTTATCCTCTAGTCTAAGAACAAGTCACCATGTCTGATTCTTCTCAATTTTATCTAATTCTTCATTCATTGCATTCACTTAATCATCATCCTTTAGTGCTTCTTAACTATCTTCGGTTCAATTGTAGATATCAAACATAAGTTCTCTCGCATCTTTCTCCTGGTTTGCACACCTACATTCTTATCACCAATTATCTACTCTTGTGAATGATTCAATCTGACATATCTAGGTATTTCTTGTTCCAGTTCTACATCTTCTGCATTAGGTTCTTCATCTTCTTCCTCACTATCATCGTTTACCGGTTGAGCATCTCATTCTACATTTGCTGGTTCTTCATTATTCTTTGCTTCTGGTTCAATGATCACAAACTTTTCCTCATTCTCATCCTTTCTAGGTTCTGATCTACTTGTACCTTCAGACTTATTAGATAGATCATCAAATTTTACATTAGCACTTTCAACAATTTTCTTAGTTCTCTTAGGGTAACATTTATATGTCTTACTTTTAGAAGAGTAACCAAGAAAAATTCCCTCATCAGATTTTGCATCAAATTTCTTAGTGTAGTTATCTCTCTTAATAAAACATTGACTTTCAAAGATTTTAAAATAACTTACAGAAGGTTTTTTTCCATACCATAGCTCATAGAGTGTCTTATTATTACCTCTCTTTATCAGTACCCGGTTTAAAGTGTATACAACAATACTGACCACTTATCTCTAATATATTTTGGATACATTACCCTGTAATAACATGGTTCTTACAGTTTCAACTATTGTTCTATTCATCCTTTCTGCTATGCCATTTTCTTGTGGTGTCCTCGGAGTAGACATCTATCTCTTTATACCCTATTCATCACAATACTTAACAAATTCATCATATGTGAATTCACCTCCTTGGTCTGGTCTTAAACACTTCAATATCTTACTAAGTTTCTTCTCAACCAGAGCTTTTGATGATAAAATTTACTAAATGCTTCTGGTTTTTCTCTCAAAAATGTCACCCACACCATTTTAGAATAGTCATCAGTGAAGATCATGAAATACCTATCACCGTAATAACTCTTTATTCTCATAGGGCCACAGAGATGAGTATGTACCAAATCTAAAACATTCTCATATATACAGTTCTTTCTCTTGAAAGAAATAGAGGTCATCTTACCGATTTGACAATCTTTGCATATCACACTATCTGGTTTGACAAGTTGGGGTAATCCTCTTACAACACTTGACTTGCTTATCTTAACCAAATTATCAAAATTAACATGACAACATCTTTTATACCATAACCAACTGTCTTCCATTCTTACAACAAGACAATTATTAATATTACTATTCAAATGGAATAAGTTACCTCTAGCTTGTTTCCTGGTAGCAATCAATTCACCATTACCTCCAATAATTATGTAGACTCAACTTTTAAACTCAAGCAAATAACCTTTATCATTAAGCTGACAATGTTGGCATATGATGAAGATAATGCATGTTGTCATTGATGTCAATAAATGCTCAAGCAAGTGAATCGGTATGAACTAGTATGAAGGTCAGAAGCGATTATGGTCAACTAGGATGGAGTGGACCGGTATTGGGGTTCACTAAGTGTGACTACCAATTGGGAGTCTCAATTTAGCTCCAGGGTTTCCAATTTGGCTTTTGTGGTGCAACCAATGATGTTTTGTGACCAGTTAGTTAAGGAATAAGGATAAGGATCGAGATACCACGTTAGTTGTGTGTATGTGAAGGATTTTTTTGTGGTTCTAGCGCGTGAAGATTGAATGCATTAAATTCCTACCTCGGGAATGAGCATTTTTCTTAGTGGTGTGTGAAGAGCATGTGATGGGTTATTGACTTCTAGATGTGGTGAAGATTGGACGATGCTGATGTCTTGAGATCTGTTTTAGATCATTTCATTCTATGTAATGTGTTTGGATGGTTAGGATTGGACCGCTTGTAAGTGTAAACTTGAAATATTTAGGGTTTAGGGTTTATGCTATAGACCTACTTGTTTTCTATAAGGTCGATGAGTTTTGTTATTGGAGTGTTTGGCAAAAGTTGTGTTTCTATCCATGTGTTGGAGATTTGATACTTGCCGAACCAGAGTGAGGAATCTACAGAGTGTGATTGCAGAAGAGAGGAACTAAAAAGGATCTTCCTTAGCAAGAAGTGTTGTCATCAGATCAGTGTTTTACCTATTATCTTCTAACCATTTCAACAGAAGGTAAATCCCTTGACCGGGTAGCTTTTACAGGATTTGGTGTAAATCTTCTTACCAGGTGGCTCAAGTTTATTGAGTTATTTAAATCCTCTAGCGAGGTAACTCTTAACAAGATTCCAACCTTTAACAGGGTATATAGCCATCCCTTAATCGAACGATCCCTAAGAGGATCGGTTCCTAACAAAACCTTTCTTGTAAAGTCTTTAACCGAACTAGGCTCTTAACAGAGCCGACTTCAAAAGAGTTCACAAACAACTTGTGGGTATTCATTCCCACCATGGTTTTTCCCATTTGGGTTTCCACGAAAAATCTGTGTGTTATGGGATGTGAGATTTTCATGTGATGATTGTGTGGTTTGAATTAAGTTAGATATGCATGCATTGTTAAATGGTTATGGTATTCTTGGTACAACTCATGCATGATTATATCAGTAAAGTAGTTATTAAGGTTTGAGATCTATTGAATGTTGTCTAAAGTATTTTTTTTTAACCGGTATAGCTATAGTTAAGTTCAGTGGTGAAGACAACTGGTCAGTTGTGTTTGATATGATAGAGGGTTGAAGCAATTTGTTTTTGTGTATTGATTCACCCCCCACCCCCCTCTCAGTACCAGTTAGGACTTTAGTAATTCATCATTGTTCATAAATTGGTATCGGAGCACATCCAAGTCCTCGATGATATAAGCTTAAGAGCTTGAGGCAAAAGATCTTGTTTCAATGATGACGAGGGAAGGTCCTAAGTTCAACAGGGACAACTTTAAAATATGGAAGGACAAGATGAAAATATATATCAAGAGTTTGGGTGCACAACACTGGAACTATGTTGAGAATGCCTATGTAATGGCCTCTAGCATTCTAGCCAATGATCAGAAAAGGGAGATACAAGAAAATGGGCAAGTCATGGAAGCCCTTATTAGCAGCTTGTCCGATGTAGAGTTCATTGATGTACAAGATAAGGACAATCCGAAAGAAGTATGGGACAAAATGGAATCCATCTATGGCAGTGATGTACATGTCAAGCAGGCTAAGGAAGAAAGCCTTAGAGGAAATTTTGAAGATATGAGGATGGTTGAAGGAGAGACCATTCAACAGTATGGCATAAGAATCAAGATAGTGGTTGGAGAGATCAAGAGCACTAGTGGAACAATCAATGATATCACTACTATCAGTAAAGTTCTGAGATCACTTTTACCGGTCTATGCAATCAGGGTTGCCACTATTCAGGAGCTAAGGTCTATCGATAAAATCAAGGTATCTTTAGACTCTATTATTGTAAAGTTGAGTGCATATGAATTGAATGGCTATGATGGTAGTGTTGAGAAGACCGAGGCAACCTTTAGAGCATTTGCTTCCTTTGCACCAACCAGGAAAGGAAAAGAGGTTAGTACGAGTTATGAATCCAGGCCAAGAAGAGATATGGATGATGAGGATATTCTAATGGAGTTTGAAGCTCTTTTTTCCAAGAGACTTCCAAAAGGCACTGAAAAATACAGAGGTAAGCTTCCTCTGAAGTGTTTTTCCTACAATAAGATAGGACATATAGCTGTTAATTTTCCTAACAATGACAATAAGGATAAACCAAAGAGATTTAGGAAGTATAAAGGAGTAGGTAGGAGAAATTATCTTGTTGCAGTGGATGAAGGTGTTACCGATGAGGAATCTAAGGGTGAAGAGAATGAGGACATAGTGTTTGTGGCTATCAAGGAAGAGTTGTCTGACTAGAAAGCCCTTGTCTCGCATATTGACAACTCTAATGAGTGGATCATTGATAGCAGGTGTTCTCACCACATGACCGGTGACCAGAGAAAGTTTCTATCTTTTGAAGAATATGATGGTAGTTTTGTTTGGTTTGGCAATAGCGCACCTTCAATGGTGAAAGGAAAAGGATCCATCTCACTAAATGGAAAGAGCAGTGTGGATGATGTCTACTGGGTGGAAGGCCTTAAATATAATCTTTTGAGTGTTTCTCGACTGGATGACAAAAGACTCATATTGGAGTTCAAAGGTGGAGTCTGTAGATTAATTGGAAAGAGTGGTGAACTTATTGCCATTGATAAGCAAACCAGAGGAAACCTGTTTCAGCTGAATGCCAAGATTAGTTAGTGCCTGATGGAAAAATTTGATGATAGTTGGATATGACATAGGAGACTTTGTCATATAGATTTTGACAATATTGAAAAGGCTGGTAAGATTAAGGCAGTAAGAGGATTGCCTTTGCTGAACAAACCGGAGAATGCCTTGTGCAGAGAATGCCAACTTGGGAAGATGTCTTCCTCAACATTTAAAGGTAAGTCTTTTTCCATAGAGAACTTACTTGATCTAGTGCACACCAATCTATGTGGTTCGATGAAAACTAGAAGCATTCAAGGAGATCGATACTTCATGATTCTTACCAATGATTTCTCAAGAATGATGTGGGTCACATTCTTGAAAGACAAATCTGAGGCATTTGGAATGTTCAAAGCCTTTAGGGAATTGGTGGAGAAGGAGAGTGGTAGAAGGATAAAATGCCTAAGGACCGATTAGGGAGGTGAATTCAGTTCTGATGAATTCAATAAGTACTACGAGAAGAACAGGATTAAGAGGCAATTTTCTTCCCCTAGGAAACCATAGCAGAACAACATAGTAGAAAGAAATAACAAGACTATGGTTGAAGTGGCCTGAACTTTGTTGATCCAAGGAAATGTCGCTCACACATTTTGGAGAGAAGTTGTGAGCACTCCAGTCTATACCATGAACCAGGTACTCATTAAGAAAGGTAAAGGCAAAACCCCCTATGAGTACTGGAATGGGAGAACTCCTAATGTGAGATATTTCAAAGTGTTTGGGAGTAAATGCTATATCAGGAGAGGTGAGCACTAGAGTAATTTTGATGCTAAGTGTGATGAAGGAATATTCCTAGGATATTCCACTTAAAGTAAATCTCTCAAGTGCTACAATAGCAGGACTCAAAAGATTGTTGAGAGTATCAATGTTAGAGTTGATGAATCCCCTGAGAAGCTTGAGGAAACCAACAACAAGCAAATAGAAGATGAACTAGTTTTAGCCTTCTGGGAACTGGTTAAGAAAGAAACAAGTGACAAACACTACAAAGACTTCAGTGTTTCTATACTGGTAGAAGCTTTAGTGGGTGAAGAAGAAGATGAAGCGGAAAAAGAAGAGGAAAAGCAAGTTGAACCAGCTACGGTCATTCCTAGGTATGTAAGACTGCATGATGATCTGAAGAAGATCATAAGAGACAAAGATGTAGGAATACTTACAAAGAGAAAGGTGAAAGAAAATTCTTGCATGATTTTAGAATTTGAGCCTAAGACTGCTAGAGAGGCACTTACTGATGAAGACTGGATAAAGGAAATGGAAGAGGAGTTGGACCAGATAGAGAAGAATGCAATATGGTCCTTGGTACTTAGACTGGAACACAAGAATGTCATAGGTACCAAATGGGTCTTCAGGAATAAGATAAATGAAGAAGGCACAATGGTAAAGAACAAGGCAATAGTTGTACGCAAAGGATATGCTCAGGAAGAAGGAGAAGACTATGGAGAAACCTTTTCCCCAGTGGCTAGACTGGAAGGTGTCTGAATGCTACTTGTATTTGAAACATTCAAGGGATTTAAGGTATACCAGATGGATGTGAAGTCTATTTTCTTGAATGGAATCCTGGAGGAAGAAGTTTATATTGAGCAACCAAATGGGTTTGCTTTGTCAGAAGATAGTGACATGGTGTGCAAATTACACAAGGCCATGTATGGATTGAAACAAGAACCAAGGGCATGGTATGAATGGTTACACTCTCATCTTGTGAAGATAGGATTTTAGAGAACAAGTGAGGACAACAACATCTACCTAAAATATGAAGGTGGTCAGATTCTGATATGTGCAGTATTTGTAGATGATATAATCTTCGGTGGAGATGATGATATGAGTCATGCATTTACAGATGAGATGAAAAAGGAGTTTGCAATGTCTCTAATTGGAGAGATTTTTTCATTTGTCTATAGATTCAATACCCAGTCCAAGTATATCAAAGAGGTATTGAAGACCTTTGGCATGGAGGAGAGCAAATCGGTTGGAATGCCGATGGTGACTGGCTACAAACTAACAAAGGAGGATGATACAACATTGATGGATGAGAAGGAGTACCTGTCAATGATCAATAAGTTGCACTATGTGGTGCATAGTAGACTGGATATTGCTCATGCAGTGGGCATAGTGGCCCATTTTTAGAAGAGTCCAAGAGAATCCCACTTGGTAGTGGTAAAGAGGATTCTTAGATACCTAAAAGGGATAGTTGATTATGGATTGTGGTATCCATACAATGGTGACTTTGATCTCAAAGTGTTTACCAATGCAGATTGGGCAGGTAATGTGGACGACCAGAAGAGCACAACCGATGGAGCGTTCTTCCTTGGTGGAAGACTAGTCTTGTGGATGAGCAAGAAGCAAAGCTGTATTTCCCAGTCTATAGTTGAAGCAAAGTATGTGGCAACATTTATGAACTGCATGTTGGCATATGCACACTCCAATGAGACATTGTAGGTGATTGAAGGTTTTGTCATTGATGGCAACCTTACAATCCTATGGCACTGGCAAGGCATTACACCGGCACTAGGAAGATTAGACTCTACACTGGCACTTAGACCACCAGCACCGGCAGAGAAAGGAAGCATACCAACACAGAGGCCAACAGGATTTTTGTTATATTATATTTTGTTTATTATTGTAAAATCTTTGTAAGCCGACTTGGCATCATTGTAAAATGACTCTTATATAAGAGAGATCATTATATAACATTTGTAAGTAAGTGAGAAGATTATATTTAGGTGAAATAAGGCAGACCTATTATGTGAATTATAGGTTAAGGGTTAATGTAAGAAGTAGAGCAGAAACCAATACTGGATCTGGCATTATAGATGCTATTTTGAATCAGTACAAGATACTAGATTTATATAATCCATCATTGTAGGTCAGTGAGACTTCCCATTGAGCAGTGAGCTCTAGGCAGTTGGCCTTCTTGCATGTGCCAGCCCCTCTTGTAGCAGTAATATTCTCATTTTGGCTAGTAAGTGAATATTGTGGGTCACAAATCCCACCGAGGTTTTTCCCAAATCAGGTTTCCTCGTTAAATCATTGTGTTATGGTGTGTTTTTCATTTGGTTACATTTAATTCTATTTATTGCATTATTTCTTGCATACCGGTACACTGTTATAATATGTTCTACATGTTTTAAGTTAAGAAATTCAATTCACCGGTTAGATACTGATTCACCCGCCCTCTCAATATTTGTGGGAATCCTAACAATTGGTATTGAAGCTTTTTTCTCTATTTTTAGAAGCCTAACAGCTTGAGGAAGATCTTGACACCTGTAGATATGGAAAATCTGATGAAGCAACTAGAAGTAGCTCTTCCAGACTATGATGCAGAGAAATTGAAAAATATCAAACTAGAAGATGATCTAAGGGCAGCCCAGGATATCATTCAGGCACTTCAAGAAAATCTTACTATTTCAAGAAACAAAAGAAGAGAACTTTGTGAAAAGATGCAAAATGAGAATGATGAGAAAGAAACTCTTAATGATATGATAAACAAGTTGAAACAAGAGAAAATGACAACAAAGAATGAGATGTAGGATATGACTGAGATATTGTAAAGAAATTGAAGATATAATGAGATGTAGGATATGACTAAGTGATGCTGCAAATGAAAACACAAGACTTAGCTATGAAAATGATTTGTTGAAGACAGATCTGATGCACATTCAAAATGACTCCAATGAACTGGTGAGGTAGAAAGAAGTCTTAGAAAGAGAAGTAGATACTGCAAATCAACATAAAGAAAAATTCAAGAAAAGCTCAGAAGAACTTGGTAACTTGCTGAAGAATCAAAAACCTAAAGGTGACACTTCTGGAATTGGCTTTGAAGTTGGTGAAAGCTCTGGTACTACAAATACACAGGATCATAGAAAACCGGTAAGGCAACCTAATGTTTATAAATTCAATGGAAAATGCTTTAACTATAATAAGTATGGTCATAGAGAAAATGAATGTAGATCTAGAAATTATTAGAATATCAATACACCCACCGGTCAATGTTCAAAATACAACAAAGTTGGTCACAACTCTGAAAAATTGCAAAATGAATGTGAGATGTTATGTTTGTGGAAGATTTGGACACCTATCTAATCAATGCAGAACACAAATCGGCATAGGTTATGGGAAAGCTATTTGGAAGAATAATGTGACTTGTTATGCATGTAACAAGATTGGGCATATTGCCAAATTCTGTAGAAGTAAAGGATCACCGACAGACAAGAACAGTTCTAGCTTGAAAGGTAAAGAAAAAGTTGAAGAGGTTAAGCAAGAATTCTCAAAACAATGGATTAGAAAGTCTAACCTAAATATTGTTGGGAATACTCCTCCACCGGTAGAGCCAATCAATACTTCATCGGTAGGATAAAGTAATACTCCACCAGTAGGAAGCTGTTCATCAAACTAAAGAAAATTTTCTTGAGGGTTTGGCAATCAATGAGACATCTGCTATAATTCCCTCAGTTAATGGTGAGAAGTTGGAATTTACTTCTATACCAGTAGACAATGTTAAGTGGCTACTTAACCAACATACATTAAATGTGGTTGATAGCAAATAAACATTATAAATTTGTGGTTTTGGCTCCATTTCACTTCACCAAGATTTCAAACATTCGAAGAGCGCAAAATTGTAGAGCTAAGGGTTTTCGAGCAAAGAGGTAAAGCACTTCGGCAATCAATCCATCCAAAGGTAGAAAAAGGTATTTATCATCATGGCATCCTCCTCTACACCTGAATTCATAGCGAACCCTACAATAGTTGAGTTTATAAAATGCCCTAGGCCCGTATTTCAGCTAGTTCCCGAGGTAGCTAAGAAAGATGACAATGTAGGTGCTTTTTCCGAAATTCCAAAAGGAGTTGTTTTCGCAGAAGATCCCCGAATATATATTCATTGCAACATAGAGGAATTAGGAGATGAAGAAATTAAAAGCATGTATAAGAGTGCTATATGTGACAATTCCAATAATGTAAAACTTGAACATAAAATTGTTGAAACCCTAGGATTCACTAAAATCCTCTGCATTCCTGAATTTCCCAAGGAGGTGATTAGGATAGTTTTAAGCAGGGTACATGGTTCATTATTTTGGCTTGGTTCAGTACACAAAATAACAAAGGAAGTTGTGAAAGCAGTAACAGGGTTACCTTCCACCTGTAACAGACCCGACAAGACTAAGAAGGTCCCCAATGACCTAGTAATGAGCTTAACTATTGCAACATCAGATAGAAGGTCTCTAAGAGTCAATGATGTGACCGATATAAATGTGAGATTTGTTAGCATGATTTTAGGGTACAAAGCAACTCATGTGACTTAACTTAACTTAGTTTCTAGTTTATGCATTAAAAGTGCTTATGACATGGTTAAAGACAATGTAAAAATTGATGTATGTGAATGGTTAAAAGATAAGTTGATTGATAACTTAGGAAAAATCAAGAAGGATAAGAAAGGAACCTTTAGATTTGGAAATATACTTGTGTGCTTGATGCTACATATAACCAAACAGGTTCTCGGTATAGGCAGTAAGAATCTTGGATTTGATATACCTGTAGGAAAATAGTTAACAGACCTATTCAACAACATGGGTGAAAACAAAGAAAAGAACATTCATGACTATTTTCATGCACTAAAGGTTAGGATGAACAAAATAATTAGACTATCATAGAAAATTGTCAACAAATACAAGGATGATATATGTTTTGTAATAAAAAAGGATGAGATCTAGATGGAAGCAGTCATCCCAAGAACAATTTGGGTAATAGAGATGGGTGATGAGACTGATGATCATATAATTGAAACTTATGCTAAAGCACTTTTGGAAGCACCAAATGAACCAAAGGAAGAATTATTTGGTAGTGCTGAGACCATAGAAAATAAAATTCAATCTAAGAAGAGAAGGAAAAAGGTTGAAGTAGTTGTGATAAGAGGTTCTAGGTAGGCTAAGGTTATTAAAGAAGATGTATTAAAACAATTCGGTATCACTGAGGATGAGTTAGGAACTCTACAGCCTGAGAGTCACCTATCACTGGTAGCTACTTCTTCAGAAAGTGACATGCCTACAACTTTCAAAAGAGTTGTAAGGAAAAGGGATCCTTCACTGGCATCCACACCTTCGCCTAGAAGGACTAGACAAAAACAACAGGCAGTGAGGTCTTCGGTTAGAAAGATAACACCAAAGAAAAAGTTGACACCAAAGAAGAAGAACACTAAACAAAACATGGCCCCTCTTGACAAATTTCTATATGAAATCACAGAGGAAGGGAAACTCAAAATCATAGGAAAGGTCTATGATACACTGTCAGCAGATGACAAAGAACAAGTTGGAAATAGTGCTATTTTACACATGGACATCTATAAGAGGTTCTTAATGGAAGTAATAGATGATCTACTAGATGAATTGTTCAAAAGACTGGAAGCAAGAAGACAAGTTATTGTAGAGCTTGATAAGAAAATCAAAAGTGAAAAGTTACTTGTTGTTTACCCAGTAAACTCACCTAAGGAGATAGATGACTTAATTGCAGAAGCCAACTAGTCAGTATTCTCTATTGCACACCAACATATTGCATTAATGGTTGGAAGAGTGAGTGAAGTAATAGAGGAAACAAAAAATTTATGGGACATATTTCTTGTTGAGAAAGAAAAATAGGAAGAGTACAGGAACCCCAAACAAATAAAGGTATACTAGAAGGAGAGAGACAAAGGAAAAGGAAGGGTTGGTGGACCTCCGAGCATCAAAGTAAAAGATAACTTATCGCCACCCGCCTCAAATTACATCACTGGTAACAACTATTGAAGATCAACTGGCAGATGAGAGTATGGACATAGAGGATACAAATCCTAATCATAAGGTACTATACACAATTGATATTGATACACAAAAGGTCAACATTGTGAGAGACAAAGAAACAACTGACAAGACATATATGGCTAGTGAGCCACTGACAACTAACAACATTGACAATATTGGAAGGAAAGTTGAAGTTGATAACATAGAGCAATAGGTAGAGACTCAGACTAAGACTAAAATAGAGCAACAAACAGAGAGACAAGCTGAGCAATAGGCTCCAAAACAGGAACAGGTTCACATGGAAATAGTGCCACCGGCAACAGGAGAATATCAAAAACCATTGCTTAAAGAAATGGAAACACAGACTGACCTACCAGAGGTCACTACAACCTTGGTTACTTCCTCCACTAGTGGAATTCAGAATGTTGGTTCCTCCTCAATAGGTTACAAATCAACAAATGTAACTGAAGTACTTTTGGAATCCATAAAAAAGATAACAGATTGTAGTTCATGGGCTTATAAAGCTATAGATGACACAATCCCAATTTTGAAGGTGATAGCTCCTAACTATAACATACACAATAAGGATTCTTTAAGACAACTTGATACTTTGTGTAAATAAATCACTGACAACACAATGACTATTGAGCAAATAAAGGAAGAGACATTGAAGGATAAGGTAGAAATTGAAAAGCAAAAATTCTTTGAAGATCAAATAAAGAAGTGTACAAGGGAATTTGACACACTTCTACTAGAACTATGTAACTTATTGAAGGAATACAAAACTCTATACAAAGATACTTGCAAGACGAACTTTTTGACAGTAGACATAGATAAGAAAATGAGAAAGGTACAGGATGAAATCAATAAACTTGCTGATAATTTTGTTAACTCACCTGATTCTTTATCAGTTTTTGAACAAAGGATAACATGTTTTGAGGAAGAATTGCTTAAGCTAGAAAGAGAAAAGGAGAGAATAGTAAATAAGGCAAAGAATTTGAGACTAAAAATGAGTCCAAGATTGGACTATCTAGCATCATTACAGAAGGAAATATTTGAGGCACTAGTACAGGGACAGAGAACACCGACAGAGCATATGCAGCACCTCATCGGTACAGTTCAAAGAATAGAGACAACAATAAAGGACAACAAGAAGTTTATTGAAAGTATAAACTTGATTTTGGCAGATCTTTTTCAAATTGTAACCACCCAGTTACAAGGTTGAGACTACAACTCTACTGACACCTTGACAACCTTTGTCATTAATGCCAAAGGGGGAGTAGTAGTATGAGAAAATAACTGGCAAAAGACTTATTTGCTCAGGGGGAGTTCTTATATTTTTGGTAACATATTTTTGGAAACATTTTTGGATTACAAGTTTTGGATACACTTTTGAATTTTCTCATGAGTGTTGCCATCAATGCCAAAGGGGGAGATTGTTGGTATATGCACACTCCAATGAGACATTGTAGGTGATTGAAGGTTTTGTCATTGATGGAAACCTTACAATCCTATGACACCGACAAGGCATTACACCGACACTAGCAAGATCAGACTCTACACCGACACTCAGACCACCAACACCAACAGAGAAAAGAAGCATACCGACACAGAGGCCGATAGGATTTTTTTTATATTATATTTTGTTTATTATTGTAAAATATTTGTATGTTGACTTGGCATCATTGTAAAATGACTCTTATATAAGAAAGATCATTATAGAACATTTTTAAGTAAGTGAGAAGTTTATATTTAGGTAAAATAAGGTAGACCTATTATGTGAATTATAGGTTAAGGGTTTATGTAAGAAGCAGAGCAGAAACCGGTACTGGATCTTGCATTATAGATGCTATTTTGAAGTAATACAAGATATTGAATTTATGTAATCCATCATTGTAAGTCAGTGAGACTTCCCATTGAGTAGTGAGCTCTAGGCAGTTCGCCTTCCTGCATGTGCAGGCCCCTCTTGTAGTAGTAATATTCTCATATTGGCCAGTAAGTGAATATTGTGGGTCACAAATCCCACTGAGGTTTTTCCCACACCGGGTTTCCTCATTAAATCATTGTGTTATGGTGTGTTTTTCATTTGGTTTCTTTTAATTCTGTTTATTGTATTATTTCTTGCATACCAGTACACTGTTATAATATGTTCTACATGTTTTAAGTTAAGAAATTCAATTCACCGGTTAGATACTAATTCGCCCCCCCTCTTAGTATTTGTGGGAGTCCTAACACTGCACTCAAGCAATCTGGATGAAGCATGTACTGAATGGCTTCAAAGGGATTATATATTAACCAATGAGTATATTTTTTGATAATACTAGTGCAATAAATATTTCCAAAAATCTGCCATTGCATGCTAGGACCAAGCATATTGAACTTAAGTATCATTTTTTGAGAGAAAAGGTTCAGAATAAAGAGGTTATGTTAGAACATGTTTCTAGTAAGGAGCAACTAGTAAACATATTCACTAAGCCCTTACTAGAGACTACATTTACCTATTTGAGAGGTGAATTAGGGGTTTTTCCCCTTCATGAAGTAAATTAAAGTTGTGTGCTCCACATCAGTCAGGTACTACTGTGTTAGATCTTACAGGATTGATTTGTTGAAGGATTCTACTCCATAGGGGGAGCAACATAGTGGAGACCAGAAGCTTGTGCCTCCACTTTGGCATTGCTGTTAAAGGGGGAGAAGATATTTGATGGTGAAGATATATGATGGAGAAGATATTTGATGATGAAGATATATGGGGGATAAGATATATGTTTGAAGGACAATATGCAAGTGTGAGATGTGATTAAGAAAAGTGCACACTAACCAGTCCAGGTGGTGGTGGTGATATTTTAAGTTGAACTGGTGTATGTTATTGAGAATGGTGCAGATACTGAGCAATGATACACTAAGCATTGCCATTAATGCCAAAGGAGGAGATTGTTGGCATATGATGAAGATAATGCATGTTGTCATTGATGTCAATAAGTGCTCAATCAGGTGAACCGGTATGAATTGGTATGAAGATCGAAAGTGGTTATGGTCAACTGGGATGGAGTGGACCGATGCCGGGGTTCACTAAGTGTGACTACTGGTTGGTAGTCTCAGTTCAGCTCTAGGGTTTCCAGTTTGGCATGTGTGGGGCAACCGATGATGTTTTGTGATCAATTAGCTAAGGAATAAGGATAAGGATCAAGATACCACATCAGTTGTGTACACGTGAAAGATTTATTTGTGGTTCTTGCATGTGAATATTGAATTCATTAAATGCCTACCTTGGGAATGAGTGTTTTTCTTAGCGGTGTGTGAAGAACACGTGATGGGTTATTGACTTCCAGATGTGATGAAGATTGGATGATGCAAAATGTCATGAGATCTATTTTAGATCATTTCATTCTATGTAATGTGTTTGGATGGTCAGGATTGGACCACTTGTAAGTGTAAACTAGAAATATTTAGGGTTTAGGGTTTATGCTACCAACCTAGTTGTTTTCTATAAGGTTGATGTGTTTTGTTATTGCAGTGGTTGGCAAAAGTTGTGTTTGTTTCCGCATGTTGAAGATTTGATACTTGTTGAACCAAAGTGAGGAATCTACAGAGTGTGATTGTAGAAGATAGGAACTGAAAAGGATCTGCCTTAGCAAGAAGTGCTATCATTAGATCAGTGTTTTACCTGTTGTCTTCTAACCATTTCAACAGAAGGTAAATCCCTTAACCGGGTAGCTTTAATAGGATTTGTTGTAAATCCTCTAACCAGGTGGCTGAAGTTTATTGAGTTATTTAAATCCTCTAGCGAGGTAACTCTTAACAAGGTTTCAACCTTTAATAGGGTGATCCCTAACAAGATCAGTTCCTAACAGGACCTTTATTGTTAAGTATTTAACCAGACTAGTCTCCTAACAAAGAAAACTTCAAAAGAGTTCACAAATAACTTGTGGGTATTCATTCCCACCATGTTTTTTCCCATTTGGGTTTCCACGTGAAAAATCTGTGTGTTATGGGTTGTGAGATTTTCATGTGATGATTGTGTGGTTTGGATTAAGTTAGATATGCATGCATTGTTAAATCTTTGCGGTATTATTGGTACAACTCATGCATGATTATATCAGTGAAGTAGTTATTAAGGTTTGAGATCTATTGAATGTTGTCTGAAGTATTTTTGTTTAACTGGTATAGCTATAGTTAAGTTCAGTGGTTAGCCTTTTTGCACACAGAGGACCAAAGCTCTGATACAGATTGTTAATCCTATTAGGATCCAGTTAATACTGAGAGGGGGGGAGGGTGAATTAGTATTAAGATCAATTATAACTTTAACTCAAAAACAAACTTATATCAGATCTGAAACCATTTAAAAAATATCTCACCTTCTTTAATAAAATCTAAGAACCTCTTTATTAGATACATTAATCAAAGCATTTACCACTTAAGAAGTCATATAAACTTGATCATTTACCAACTCCTTAACCTTATTAATTGAATAAAATACTTTCGCAAACAACTCCTTATCAGTACCAATAACCTTTGATAAACTTTTGATAAAACATCATAACCGGTGTCTCAGAAATACTGCATAAAATGAAACATAAACAAGAACATCACATGAAAAACATTCCACACATGAACACCATAAGTTTTTGATGTAGAAAACCAAATAAGGAAAAAACACGGTGGGAGTTGGAACCCACAAATATTTGTACTCTTTTGAAGTACATCTTCTTAGGAGCTTACAATACGCCCGGTTAGGAGTAGACCCTATTAGGAGTCATCTGGTTAAGGGATTTTTCTAGCACCCCAGTTAGGAGCTTGATGAACTATTAAGATCAACCACATGAGAGGATTTAAAACTCATTTGAGAGATTCCCTGTTAGGGGACTTGAATGTTTAAGGAATGTTAGGACCTACCCGGTTAAAGGATAACCTACTGCAACTGTTAGGGAGCAACAGTGAGAAAATGATTTGTTACTTACACTTCTCTGCTTGTTTGATCAGATATAGTTATACACAACACTCTGTAACTATCAAGAAGATCTCACACTTCACTTGGATGGCTTAACACATTCTCTAATACCACCGACATCATAAACATCAACTGTGTCTTCCTAAATAGCCATCTCAACTAGGTCAGCCACAAAACCCTAATTACATCATGAATTTACAATTCAAATCATAAGAGATCATCATAAATTATACATATTATTACAACAAATTACAATGCAATATCAATCGTTGGTTGATCATAAGCCATCATGAAAATTTGATGTGTACCAAAGTCAAACCCTCAAAACACTCTACTAAGCATTTCACTGATTCCCAAGAAATCTTTCTTGAATTGTGCCAAAATAATAATTAAATCTTTCACATAGGTTGTACCATGTTACCAACTTCATGTAGACTTGTTGTTGATCATTGTCATGACAAAAATCATTACCGGTTTGATGATTTCTTCACTGGTCTTAAACCCTACTAGAACCTTAGTAAAACTTCATCAAAAATTTGAAACACATCTTCCGGTAATCTTCACAAGTTTCAGTTTCAGTCAGATACATCTTTTCATGATACAAGTTCACCATCCAAACTGCAAATCACCAAACATCGTCGATCGTCCGATTCAATCAAAACAACTCTTCTTTACTGGTTAAAGTCCTATTTCACTACTTTAATTCTTTGCCAATAAACCTTGTCTTCTCGTAAAGCAAATCACTAAGATGACAAAAAAACCATCAAGAACATCATTTGACATCAGTTTCCATCAATGACAACACAAATAACTGATCATGCCATCTATCCATAGAATCTCAATCTCTTAATCACAAATAGACTTCTATCCTTTACCGGTGCAGTCATCCATCTTCAACTGCATCACCTCATCTGCATTAGTTATGCCAAATGCCAATAGTAAACACCCTTCCTTGGATTAAACCCATAATCAAGAATATCTTTCTAGTTAAACATCCAACATAGACAGGTAAAATAAAATTACCCTCCCCGGTTTGTCTCCTTATCAATAAGTTATCATTTCGTATTTAATACTTCTTTCTCCTTATGGTATTCATTTTATTTTAACTTTTAGAATTTTAATAATTTAAATAATCTGATAGACACAAAATATGCACATTCTTATATATTACTGATAAAATCCAATCAGTTGATTTAAAAATCAAATCTTCCATACAAGTAACAACTAATTAGATTCACTGGCTCACAAAAAGAAATGGTTGACTCTTCCCCTCTCACAATCAATTCTGATTTGCAAGAGCACCAGAAATGTGCTATATTGGGTATGAACCTCTCAAATTCAGATCTAGCCTCTAAGATAGCCAATAGTTCTTCACATGAGTCCAGATCACCTAGATGGGGTAATGAAGAGGAAATTTCTAGAATCCTTAGTAATCCTGAAGTGGTATGTGAGAAAGAAGCTAAGTGGAAAATTCCAAAACACAAGAACAAAAAAGGATCCACTCCCTCTACCACCCAATTAAGGAAGTCTAGTAGAATTGCTCAAGTTGATGTAGGGTATGTCTCCTCATCCCCTAGACAACCTTCAAACCAAAAAGTCAGAGATAAAGAGGCTAGCAAGAACATAGCAAATGGGAATCAAAGGACTCTGAAGGAGTTAGGAATTGGTAAGTAATCATGAAGATTGTTTCTTGGAACATTAGGGGACTTAATAACCCCCATAAGCATGATATTATTAGGAATATGATTAGGGATAGTAAACCTGATATTTTTCTTATTCAAGAAACTAAGATGAGTAGAGATAAGGTTGACGCTTTAAATTTATTTAAATCTGGGAGCATCTGTGGTGGTAGCTCAAAAGGTGCCTCTAGAGGCATTGCAACAATTTGGAATCACAACAGTGTCAAAGGTCAAGTTCTTATTCAAGAAAGAAATTTTTCTTGCATTAAATTTGAGCATTTAAAAGATGAAACCTCTTGGGTCCTCATAAAAATTTATGCTCCTAACACCTTGAAAGCCAGAAACAAATTTTGGAAAAAACTTATGGAAATAAGGGACAGCTTCAAGAACCTCAGCTGGCTGGTCATGGGAGACTTCAACACCTCGTTGAGAGAGGAGTAAAAATTTGATGGATGCCCTTCTCAGTTGGACAATAGACTGGCCCTCATGGATTTTATTAACACTCAAGCTCTTAATGATGTGGAGATGTAGAGTTTCAATTATACTTGGACTAATAGGAGGTCTGGAATAACCTTATTCAAGTTTGCCTTGATAGGTCTCTTATTTCTGATGATTGGTACAAACACTATTTATGTTCTCTATCTACTCACATTCATGTTGGGTCTGACCACTATCTCATAATGCTTATTGCTGATCCCATAAACAGGAGAAGGCATTTTCCTTTTAGGTTTGAAAAAATGTGGACTTTACATTCAGATCTTACACATAAAATTCAAGAATGGTGGAACATTCAAATTGAGGGTATTGCCATGTATAGAGTTGTGAAGAAACTCAAAAGCATTAAAGACAACATAATGACTTGGAATAAATCTATCTTTGGGAATATTTTTGAGGCCAAAGGAAAAATTTAGGAAGACCTCAATAAAATACAGGTCCAAATCCAAAAGGATGGATTCTCTACTATGACTATTGTTGAAGAAAATGAGATCCTCAAAAGATACCATGAAATCATTGCTAAAGAAGAATCTTTTCTGGAAGCAGAGGTATAGATGTATTTGGCTGAAGGAAGGAGATAAGAATACCAGATTCTTCCATATGTCAACAATCAAACATAAAGTAGCTAATAGGATCAAAAAACTGATGGTGGACAATGTGGAGCTAGTTAAGGAGGAGGAGATAAGAAATGAGGCCAAAATTTTCTTCTCTAATCTCCTTAGTAGGGATCAAATCTTGGATGATGATGTTCAAAATTCCTTCCTTAAGAACATTCCTTTCCTTATTGATGACTAGAAGAATGCTTTCTTAATTTCCATCCATTCGAATTTGGAGATCAGAAATGTTGTCTTTTCCTTTGAAGGCAACAAAGCCCCTAGACTTGATGGCTTCCCTATGTTCTTTTCCAAGAGTTCTAGGATATTGTTGGGAAAGATGTCTCCAATGGAGTTAAAGAATTTTTTGGGGCTAGAAAACTTCCTAAAGAAATTAATGGTACCTTCATTGCTTTAATCCCCAAAATTCAAGGTGCTGACTTCATGGATAAGTTCAAGCCAATCAGTTTATGCAACTCTTTTTATAAGATAATTTCTAAGGTCCTAACCTCTAGAATATTGAAAGTTCTTCCATCTTTGATCAGTCATTAGCAAAATGGTTTTGTTCCAGGAAGGCAAATTCTTGATTCCATCACAATTTTCCATGAGAACATCCATTCCCTTGTTATGCCTAAGAAATAGGGTTTTATTCTCAAGCTTGAACTTTCTAAGGCCTATGATCGAGTCGATTGGTCCTTCCTCATGAAGGTCCTTTTGGCTTTTGGCTTCTATTTCAAATGTGTGGACCTCTTCAAGCAGCTTATCTCTTTTGCCTCCTTTGTTGTTCTTATTAACAAATCTCTCTTCTCCTTCTTTAAAGCCTCAAGAGGATTGAGGCAAGGGGACCCCATCTCCCCTATTCTTTTCATAATTATGTCTGAATGCTCTGGTAGGTCCATGGAAAGCATGGTGACTAGAGGTATATTTAAAGGTCTCCAACCCTCCTCCGCAAATCATACTTGCTCCCACCAGCAATTTGTGGATGACACCATCATTATGGGTGACTCAAGCATTTCGGAAGCCAGAATCCTGAAGGATGCCCTTTGCAAGTTTGCGTCTACTTCTGGCTAGCTTATCAATTGGGTTAAAAGTGAAGTATTTTTCATCAACACTCTTGAGAGAAGACAACATAGAACTAGCAAAATTATGGAATGCCATATTGTAGATCTCCCTACTACCTACCTAGGCCTCCCCCTGGGCATTGCTCCACCTAATTCCTTTTGGAGTTCTTTGTGTTAGGTCCCAGAGACAACTGAGAGGGGGGGGGGGGGGTGAGTCAGTTGTCAAATAAATTCAAACCAAAAACCAATTAACCAACTTGATGCTTAATACCGGTAAACCAGTTAAGTATGCCGGTAGACAATGTTAACAGTAAAATGCTATACCGGTAAAGATTAATGCATGAAACATAAACATAAAGTCATCCACAACACATAACACCAATATTTGTACATGGAAACCCTATAAGGGGAAAAACCATGGTGGGAAACCTTACCCACAATCAGATGATACTACTACAGATAGTAAGTGTACATAAATGGGGTCTGCACATGCAGAAAGGCCAACAGCCTAGAGTTCATTGCTCAATCACAAAATGGGAGTCACACTGACTACAGTTGGATGGTTAAATCCAATAAGAATGTACTGCACAAAATAACATCTTCACATCCTAGATTCAGTACCAGTGTAATGCTAATATGCTTATACAAAAACCTAGCTTCACCTTCAAATAATTTCTTTGTGTATACCTCTTCTTAATCTCGCATATACCTTTACTCAATTCTTTTTTGCATTCCACACTTGATCTTACAAATAAGATCTTACATTTATACCATAACCTAAGACCAATTTTAGTAGGTCGGCTCTACAAGATATTACAATAAACATTTTACATACAATATAATATCTGATGCAATGAATGATTAAACATGTTGGCTTAATGCATTTACATCAATAATAAATCATCTCCATAGTGTGCCATGCTGATCTGGAAAAGATAAACCTACCGGTGTAACCCTAGATAACCTTGGACCTATTTGCCGGTAAAATAAAATATGCAAATATGAATATACCAATGATCAATTCTTCAAAAAAAAGTGTCCACATGATGTCTTCAACATTATCAAGTGTATTCCATATCATTCCAAGTACTGGTGAACATTATATCCTACCGGTGAACCATATACTAGTAACTATGCCATAGTTACTTGCTTGCCGGTGAATGTTGTTGGATCTCCAAAGTGCTTGTTTTCAGTTGGTGTTGACATCAATGACAAAACCATACCAAAATACCAACAATCTCCCCCTTTGGCATTGATGGAAACACAAGATGGAAAAACCATCAAAGTGCCAAAACAGAAATGCCAAATACCAAAAAAAAAAACAATCTCCTTTAGACAACAATTTCTCCCCCAAGGAGCAACATGTGTTTATCCAAAGATTTATTTTCAATACCAATCTCTCCTCAAAAGATAATGTGTTTTTCCATAGATATCTCTCCCCCTTTGACATCAAATGCCAAAGTTACAAAAATCAAGTTCATACAAAATACCAACTACTCCCCCTGAGAAGTAGCTTCCTCATCAAAGACCAGAGTAAAAAATTTGTCTTTTAATTTTGCCGGTTGATGACAATCATCAACTGTCTAAGTCTCTACCATTGGTGGTATGACTCCAAGCTGATCTCTGAGATATTCAAAAGTCTCCTTAGGCAAAGGTTTAGTGAAAATATCTACAAGTTGTTATTTAGTATTCACATAAACCAGTTTTATTTCTTTTTCTTCAACTTTTCCCTTAGAAAATTCAGTTTGATAGAAACATGTTTTGTTTTAGAATGTAATACCAGATTCTTAGATATATCAATTGCTGCAGTGTTATCACAATAAATAGTAATGGGTTCCTTGCATTTTACCTTTATGTCTTTCAACATTTGTTTAAGCCATAGTACCTGTGTATAGTTAGTTGCTGCTGCAACATATTCTGATTCTGCTGTTGATAAAGATGTACAACTTTGTTTCTTACTCAACCAAGAAACTAATCTCTTTCCAAGAAAGAATGCTCCTCCAGTGGTGCTTTTTCTATCATCCACATCTCCTGCCCAATTTGCATCTGTGTATGCACATAGATCAAAATTTTCATCTCTAGGATACCATAATCCAAGATTTGTTGTGCCTTGTAAGTACTGGAAAATCCTTTTTTTTGCTGATTCATGATTTTCCCTAGGATTACTTTGAAATCTAGAAACAATACATACTACATTCATAATATTAGGTCTGGTTTGTGTCAAATATAGTAAACATCCTATCATAGATTTGTATCTAGTTGGATTAACAGGTGTAGGTTCATCCCTTTGAGATAATTTGTCATTTGTAGTCATAGGTGTGCTTACCGGTTTAGAGTTCTCCATCCCAAATTTCTTTAGTAATTCTTTCAAGTAATTGGATTGACTCAAAAATATACCTTTATCAGTCTGTGAAATCTGCAATCCTAAAAAGAATTTTATTTCTCCAATCATAGACATTTCAAATTCTTGCTGCATTTTAATAGAAAATTCCTTACATAATCCATCTTCTCCTCCAAAGATTATATCATCAACAAATACTTTAATAATCAAGATGTCATCATTAGTTATTTTGTAATATGAATTGCTATCTGCATTTCCTTTAGTAAAACCAATCTTTAAAAGATAATTATCCAACCTTGCATACCAAGCTCTTAGGGCTTGTTTTAATCCATACAGAGCTTTTCTTAACCTACAAACCATATCATTGTCATCTGTCAAGGAAAATCCATCAGGTTGTTCAATATATACTTCCTCTTCAAGATCTCCATTCAAAAATGCACATTTAATATCCATTTGATAAACTTTGTAGTCCTTGTGAGCTGCAAAAGCCAAGAATAATCTGATTGCCTCAATTTTGGCTATCGATGCAAAGGTTTCATTGTAATCAACTCCTTCTTTCTGAGAATATCCCTTTCACACTAGTCTTGATTTATTTTTGAAAACCTTACCATCTTCATTAAGTTTGTTTCTAAATACCCATTTGGTTCCAATTACATTTTTATCTTTAGGCCAGGGAACTAATGTCCAAGTATTATTTTTCTCAATTTGTCCTAATTCTTCTTCCATAGCTTTAATCCAAAATTTATCTTCACATGCCTCATTGATAGATGATGGTTCAATTTGAGAAATAAGACATACCTCTTCATTTGCCAATCTTCCTCTTGTCATAACTCCTTTAAATTTGTTTCCAATTATGTGATCTTTAGAATGATTCAATCTTACATACCGAGGTGTCTTAGTTTTCTATTTTTCTTCAATTACTATGGAATCCTCTAATGATACTGGGGTAACTGGATCTTCATTCTGTACTAGTGGATTCAGTGTAGGTTTATTTGTCACAATTTTTGTTGCTGGTTTAGAGTCTATATACCTTGAAGTTCCTCTGAATTGTTCATCAATCTTTACATTTGTACTCTCAACAATTTTCTGCAATCTCTTATTAAAACATCTATATGCCTTGCTCTTAGATGAATAACCAAGAAATATTCCTTCATCACTTCTAGGATCAAATTTGCCAATATACTCATCTCTTCTAATATAACATTTACTTCCAAAAATTCTGAAATACTTAAGAGTAGGAGTATTACCAAACCATAGTTCATGAGGGGTCTTACCAGTTTCACCTTTGATGTGAACTTTGTTGAATGTATAGACAATAGTGCTAACTGCCTCTCTCCAATACACATGTGGTAGATTTTCTTCTGATAACGTACTTCTTGCTACATCTAAGATAGTTCTGTTTTTCCTTTCACCAACTCCATTCTGCTATGGTGTCCGAGGTGCTGATAACTGTCTTCTGATTCCATTCACTTCACAAAATGTATTAAAGTCCTTAGATGTGAATTCTCCTCCTTGATCTAATCTTAAACATTTGATTTTCATACCGGTTTCATTCTCAACCATCGCTTTGAATAGTTTGAACTTCCCAAGTGCTTCTGATTTTTCTCTAAGAAAAGTAACCCAACACATTCTAGAATATTCATCAATAATTAGCATGAAATATCTATTACCTTGTAAGCTTTTAGTTCTAGCTAGACCACATAAATCAGTGTGAATTAAATCAAGAGCATTATTGGATTTTTCTGGAATACTTTTGAAACTAGCTCTAACTTGTTTTCCAAATTGACATTCCTTACAAATTGTATTATGAGGTTTCACAATTTTAGGTAGATCTCTAACTGCCTTAGAAGTATTGATTTTTACCATGAAATCAAAGTTTACATGACATAGTCTCTTATGCCATAACCAAATTTCATCTATATGTGCAATTAAGCATGCCTTTTCACTGTTATTCAAATGAAAGATATTACCTCTATTCTGATTACCGGTTGCAATTTCCAAACCAGTTCTATTCATGATTTTGCATTTTCCATTTTTAAATTGTAACCGAAATCCTTTCTCAACTAATTGACCAACACTTAAAAAATTATGCTTTAATCCTTCAACATAGTAGACATTGTCAGTGTTATGCTTACCATCAAGAGATATTGAACCCTTACCTTTGATTGAACAGGCTTTGTCATCTCCAAATCTTACTAAACCTCCGTTGTATTCTTGAAAGTTCAAGAATTTACCTTTGTCTCCAGTCATGTGATGTGAGCATCTTGAGTCAATGATCCATTCATCCTTTGCTTCAACTTTGGCTACTAGGGCTTATTCTACCAGTTGAGTAGTAGGTGCCAGTTGATCCTCTGTTATAGCAACAAAAGCCCATCTATTGTCTATTGGATCCTCATCAGAATCATCAGTCACACCTTCATCAGCAATGTAACAGGATTTGTCTTTGTTCTTCTTAAATTTGAATCTCTGATATTCAGGATTAGGCTTGTATGTTCTTCTAGCTTCTTCTCTTAGTCTAGCATGTCTATCAGGGCATCTTGAAGCCATATGACCAATCTTATTGCAGTTAAAACATTTAAAGGGTGCTTTACCTTTATACTTACTTCCAACTGGACCTTTTGGCATTTTTCTTGCAAATAGTGCTTAAAGTTCTTCAAGCTCTTCATTCTCCTTCCTGGTTTCTTCAAGTTCTCTTACATAAAAGGATTTCCAGTCTAATTTGTCAAATGATGGAGCAGATGATGTTGATGCTTTAAAGGCCAAATCAGTTTTTATAGTAGCAAAAGGACCAAATTCCTCAATTTCAAAGGCTGAAAGTTTTCCAATCAATGTATCCCTAGTTATCAATGTATTAGGCATTGTTCTCAACTCATTTATAGTAGTAACCTTCATTTTATATGCTAGTGGTAATCCTCTTAAGATTTTTGAAACAATTTCATCCTCACTTAGGGTTCCTCCACAACATTTAATACCCAAAAAAATTTCATTTTCTCTTTCCATAAAAGTAGAAATCCTTTCGTCTTCTTCCATTTTCAGATGTTCATACCTGACTCGGAAGCTTTCAAGTTTTGCAATCTTGACTATGGAATCTCCTTCATTTAGTGTTTCCAAATGATCCAAAATAGCTTCAATAGTAGACCTATCTGATAATCCCATGAATTGTTGATCTAATAATGCGCTCAAAAGTGCTTCTCTTGCTTTGCAATCATTCTCCTCATCTTTAGCTAAGGTAGTTGGAGTAGTCTGACCAGCTACAGCAGTAGTATAACCATTTTTGTAACTTCCCAGATGTCTTTACTGATGCAATTTAGATGTGTTTCCATCCTGATCTTCCATATCCCATAGTTGGTTCCATCAAGTTTTGGACTATCCTTCCTGAAGTAATTAGTAGACATTGGATCTCCTCAAGTTTTTAAACTTCTGTAAAAGAGGACTAGTCTCTGATACCAATTGTTAGGTCCTGGAGACAACTGAGAGGGGGGGGGATGAATCAGTTGTCAAATAAATTCAAACCAAAAACCAATTAACCAACTTGATGCTTAATACCGGTAAACCAATTAAGTATGTCGGTAGATAGTGTTAACAGTAAATTGCTATACCGGTAAAGATTAATGCATGAAACATAAACATAAAGTCATCCACAACACATAACACCAATATTTGTATGTGGAAACCCTGTAAGGGGAAAAACCATGGTGGGAAACCTTACCCACAATCAGATGATACTACTACAGACAGTAAGTGTACATAAATGGGGTCTGCACATGCAGAAAGGCCAATAGCCTAGAGCTCACTGCTCAATCACAAAATGGGAGTCACACTGACTACAGTTGGATGGTTAAATCCAATAAGAATGTACTGCAAAAAATAGCATCTTCATATGCTAGATTCAGTACCGGTGTAATGCTGATATCCTTATACAAAAACCTAGCTTCACCTTCAAATTGTGTCTTTGTGTATGCCTCTGCTTAATCTTGCATATACCTTTACTCAATTCTTTTTCACATTCCACACTTGATCTTACAAATAAGATCTTACATTTATACCATAACCTAAGACCAATTTTAGTAGGTCGGCTCTACAAGATATTACAATAAACATTTTACATACAATATAATATTTGATGCAATGACCGATTAAACATGTTGGCTTAATGCATTTACATCAATAATAAATCATCTCCATAGCGTGCCATGCTGATCTGGAAAAGATAAACTTGTCGGTGTAACCCTAGATAAACCTGGACCTATTTGCTAGTAAAAGCAAATATGCAAATATGAATATACCAATGATCAATTCTTCAAAACAAAGTGTCCACATGATGTCTTCAACATTATCAAGTGTCTTCCATATCATTCTAGGTACTAGTGAACATTATATCCTGCTGGTGAACCATATACTAGTAACTATACCATAGTTACTTGCTTGTCGGTGAATGTTGTTGGATCTTATAAGTGCTTGTTTTCAGTTGGTGTTGACATCAATGAGAAAACCATACCAAAATACCAACACTTTGGTGGATAAATTTTAAAGAAAGCTCACTGGTTGGAAAGGTGCTCTTCTAAGTCAGGCTGGTAAGCTAAAAATTCTTAAAGCATCCCTTCAAAGCATTCCTATATATGCCCTTAGCCTCTTTAGAATTGTTGTTAAGTTTGTTGATGCTATTGAAAAAATTCAAAAAAAATTTCTTTGGTCTGGGGTATAGGAAAAGAAAAGAATGGCATTAGTGGCTTGGGACAAGGTTTGTAGATCAAAAAACAAAGGTGGTTTGGGATTGAGGATAATCCGGACCCTCAATGAATCTCTTTTGTCTAAACAGATCTAGAGATTGTTCCACTCTGACAGTGAGTGGAGTAAAATTTGGAGAAGTATCCTCTTTTGTCTTCTTCTTTGTTCTCTTTCATTAATTATGATTTCAGTATCAATAGGTCCCACATTTGGAATCATGCCTCTAATTATAAAGACAACATTTCTAAAGGGGTGAAATGGAGAGTTGGGAATGGTAGAAAAGTTAGATTTTGGGAAGATCCCTGGTTGTTTGATAAGCCTTTGATGGAAATCCCTGATTGGGCCCCTTATGTTGTCCCTTGTAAAAGAGTCTTTGGTTCCTTGGTTGAGGGGTATTAGATAGGTTATAAATAGAAGAACATAGAAGGTATTCACCCCGACCTCATCAATCTCAAGAAACACTTGTCTTCTGGTTGGTTGAACAATGAGGAAGATACTCTTATTTGGAAAATTGAACCCAAAGGTGTCATTATTGTTTCTTCTATGTATGGAGTGTTGTCTCCAGCCCCCTCAGAGAACCCCTTCTGGTCTAAAGCCTAGATAAAGGGTCTTATCCCTAAGATCAATATTTTCTATACGACCATTCTCCAAAACAAAATTTTAACTTTAGACAACCTGAAGGTCAGAGGTTTTATTTTCCCAAATAGGTGTTCTCTTTGTCTTGAGAAGGAAGAATCTATGGACCATTTGGCTATCCACTGTTCTTTCACTACTACTATTTGGGAAAGTTTTCTTACGAATTTTTGTATGGAATGGGTGTTTCCTAACTCTATCCAAGAATTGTTCTGTTCTTGGAGTTATTATTGGTCTAACCCGTCTTTGAGATCTTTGTGGCAGCTCTCTCTCCCTCACATCCTATGGGGGATCTGGAAAGAAAGAAACAACCACATCTTTAGGGAAACTTCTCTCACCCAGGTTGTTTCCTTTTAGAAAATTCAAAGGGCTATTGTGGAGAACTTTAGGATCATTGGAGAACCATGCAATTCTGTCAACCCCATAGAAAATTGCATACTTAACTGATGGAATCTGAAGAGTACTGTTAGCACTGATTCTAACCAAAGCAAGAGAATTGAAGCTAAATGGCACTCTCCCTCTCATGGTTGCTTCAAAATAAACTTTGATGGTGCCACCAAAGGAAATCCTGGTCTAGCGAGATCTGGGCAATTCTTAGAGATGAAAATGACATTTGTAAGGAAATGATTGTTGTTCCTATAGGTAGCCAAACTAACCACATGGTAGAATCTATGGCTACTCTCCAAGGCATTCTTTTGGAAAAAAGGTGGAATTGTCCCTATCTATGGATTGATGGGGACTCAAATAATATCATTAAATGCCCTTAAAGGAATTTCAAAGCCCTCATGGACTATCAACAATATTATAAAGGTTGCTAGAGATCTCATCAACACCTTTGATAAATTCTTTATTTCCCACATTTATCGTGAAGCCAATGGCCTTAATGACTGGGTAGCCAATGTGGCGATCACTCAAGACAATATGGTTACCTGGAAGGGTGAGGAGGATCTCCTTAATGATGCCAAATCGATCATTTTCATGGATCGATATAACTATACTCTAAAGATTATAAATGGATAAAATAATGATTAATAGTATTACTTGGAGGGCTATTTTCACTTATCATTGTGTCAATACCATTAATGACAAGACGAATGCCACCTTTCCCATGCTTTCTAGGTGTTTGGGTTCACTTCAAGAAAGGTCTTGCTTGTAGCTTTCTGCAACTCTCTATTTTCTGTTTTGAGCTATGAAACCATGGGAGGTAACAAGCATCTCTATGAGCCCAGAACCTGTAAGGAGTGGAAACAAAAGGAGGATATTTAGAGCCTCTTGCAGAAGGATGGGTTTATGAAGTATATGGAGAGACTCCATGGGAGGAATGACAAAATCACTAATTTATTTTGCAAAAATTGGAGGAAGGGAACCCTGAAGATGGGAGATAAAACTATCTCCATTGATGAAGACCTCATTGCTCAGGTGACGAGTCTTTGTAGGGAAGGAGGCAATTTCTACAGGGACAAAAAACCTAGTAAGGAGGCCATTGAGCGATACCCTGAAATGATAAAGGAGAAGAAGTGTCTTGTTAAGTTAAGTAAGACCTACTATCCTCCTAGGGCATTTGTTAAGCCTTGGAGGGAGGTTCTACTTGCTATTATGTGTTACATTGCCCTAGATGGAAGATGCACCAAAGTGTATGGTTATCATTTCATGCTGCTCAACCATTTTAGGTATGATGAAAAAGTTAACATACCCTATTTCCCGATTTGTTCTATGAATGAGACTATTAAAGCCCATAGAGAGAACCCTAAGGGCGATACAACCATGCACCAAGACCTCATGGTATTAATCTATGACCATTTAAAAGCTCACCAAATTACCCGTCCCCAACATTCTATTTCAGACTCTGAGGAGGAAGGGTCTGATTCTGATTTTTCTATGGGTGATGAGACCGGAAGTGACTCAAAAAGTGAACCTGAGGAGAGTCTAGAAGACTCTGAAGATGAACTTGGTAAGAAAAGAAAGTGGGTTAGCGTAAAGCCATCATCCTCTAAGGATAGGAAAAAAAAGTAAGGAGATGGTCTATCAGGTTCCCTCCCCCTCCTCCTCGGAGGTTTCTGAGGACTCTAAGAAGGAATCCCAATCCCCTCGGAAAAAGAAAACTAAAACCAAGCACAAAGGGAACAAACATAATAGGCAGGATAATTTGGAGGATAAAGAGCACAGAAAGTATCCTAACATTGATCAAAAAGTGGAGGAGGAGACTATAGGGGAAGGTTTCGATTAGAGGGTAGGAGGAATTGTTAAATAGATCACTAGTGGAGATGATCCCACAAAAGAATAGGCCAATGCTGGTGAGAAAAGCCCCCCTTCAAATCCTCCTATCAAGGGTTTGAAAGGGTTTGTGGATACCCTTGATCGGTTAATTAACAGTCACAAGAAAGTTGTGGAGGATAATAAGAAGTTGAGCCATAGGGTTCAAATTCTGGAAATGATCAGCATTGGAGAAGGCAAATCTATGGCTGAATATGTTGAGGACTTGAGTAAAACTATTGCTAGAGCCAAAAAGATCAGAGATGCCTTCAACCCTAGGTTTGAGCATGTGGAGAAGGCCTTGGAAAAGATAAAAACCAATGACAATGCAACAAACCAAAGAATGGCGGAAACTGACAGCAAATTCAACAAAATTAAAAACTGCCTCAAAAGCATTTCTGATCAAAGCCTTAACATTTTGAAGGCCTCGATAGCCAACACCAAAATACTTATCAGCAAGCTGGAGAATGATAATGATTCCTTGGAGCTAGAACCTGACAAAGAAGGTATGGAAGACGTGCAAGGACCCAGAATGTGAACTAGAGGCAAGAAGAAGGAGACAAAGACCAATAAGGAGATTGAAGAACTCAAAGCTGCATTGGCAAACTATGACCTGCTGGTTTCTAAGGTGGCTGATCTAATTAAGTCCTTGTAGTTGTTTGTTGTTTAGATCTTTTATCTGGTCTTTTTGCTTAGTTGTTCCTTTCTTTTGTTGTCTATTCGGTACACTGGCCTTCTTGCTAGTCTTTTGTATGCTTTTTTATTGCTGGTCTTGTTTCTTTATGATGAACTATCTTATAATCCTATGTTAAAGGTTTTGAGTCCTTAAAACATATTTTTCATATTAATCAGAACAACTAATTAGATTCCAAGAAAATTTGATTCAACTTAGCCTAAGACTCTGTCCATCTAATTTACTCAGAATGAGTCGATTGTCTGTAAGGATATTCAAAACTAATAAGATGCAATATTAAATATGTTGATTTCCTAACATTGAGGAGACTGAGACTAAATGAAATATGTAGTAACAATGATCAATCTTTGCATACAAGTTTTTGTTTTTCTAAAGAACAAAATAATGAATAGAATGTAATTCAACCCATTCATCTAATTGCAAAGAGGAAGGAGGATTTTGATTAGATCCCACTTTTACTTGCATTCATTCCTAGTTTAGACAACTATGAAGGTAACATGACATGCTCTATGCCCTTTGGGAGTCAATTAGGGATAACTTTAAGAACCCCCCAATGGGTAAAGGTGTAAAATCCTGGCGAATCTTTCATTATTTTGGGGGAAAATATTAATTTTTTGGCAATTTTTTTTTTTTGATAGGGAAAAAATATTAAACTCCATTGGTGAAGTTTTCTCAGTTGCGTAAGAATTATATAAAAATTAAGGCGAATTTTTCATTATTTTGGGGAAAAAAATTTAATTTTATTAGCGAATCTTTTTCTATTGCATGATTTTCTTTGAAAAATTAAGGCAAATATTTCATTATTTTTGGGGGAAAATAATAATTACATTGGCAATTCTTTTCATATTGCATGAAACATGAAGAAAAATTAAGGCGAATCATTCATTATTTTTGGGGAAAAATAGTAATTACATTGGTGAATGTTTTGCAATCATATAAAAATTGTAGAATAATTAAGGTGAATCTTCCATTACTAATTGGAGAAAAAAACTAATTTAGAAAACACATGACATCTTAGCTATAAGTGTCCTACATATTCGTATGAAATCTTTTAGAAATCTTCTTTTTGGAACGTATGAAATCTTGATCGAGGATTCTCTGCTATACTTTTGCATAGAAAACGCTACATGTGTCAGAGGAATAAAAATACGTAGGATATCACAAATTTAATATTCAATGAGAAGCCACCAATATTAATCTATGTTGATGTTCATGAGTAATGTACAAATATCAAGACTATTGGAATGAAATATTTCTTGTGGAATGACAGAAAAGTACATCTCACAGATTAGTACAGTAAGTGGAATAATCCAAAGTATGGACTTTATTGTCAGTTGCCGCCACTTCGCAAATCAAGAAATAGGGTCATTATTCACATGCTACATTTTAGAATGTAGAAGATAGAAGTTATATAATTCGCATGCTACATTTCAGATTGTAGAAGATAGACATATTTTTAGGATAAGTTTTTAGGAAAAGTTGTTTCCTTGCTTGCAAAGGTTTTTAAATGTAGTGCATCAAAAGTGTAGCTGAATTCTGGCATAAGGAGATATGGTTGAAGGTTTGCAAATGCCATGAAGTAATGTAGATTGATGACTTATCTTATAGCCAAAGGGTTATTAATATTGCCAAAGATAACCAAAGGGTTATTAAAAGGCTTGAGTGCAACTACAAGCTTTGGCTGTAGTTGCAAATAATTCCAATCTCTCTGCCAATCGCCATTTCCACCTTATAATGGGTGGAATGTAGAGAGAAAGTTGGGTGAAGACATAGAAGATGCGGTTTTGGAGTCAAGCATCTTTTCTTGATCAAAACTCTCAAAGTTACCCCCTACCAAGAAATGCAGTGAGAATCTTGCATCCTGGTATCCTTTGCATCAATAAACACAAATGTGCAATAATGGCATGGCTCATAAGGTAGTTGGCATTCATGAAAGCTTTCTATGTCTCGACACCAAAGCTTTCATGTATATTGGCTTGGCAGTTTTACAATACATGTTACACATTCTTGTAAATGGCCGCTAACTTGTTGTATTATGATTATAAGGAATACTAAGGCTGTAAAGAAGGATTCTAATATTTTCTTCTCTAGGGAGAGTAGAAACAAGGATTTGTCTTGTCTATTTGTGTAGGGTGGTTTCATGGTAAAAGAAATTAGAATGTACACTTTCTCTCAGTATTTTTTCAATTACTTAATGAATAGACTACTATATTGCTGCTAAGATTGTCTCCATGTATACTTTTAGATATTACATGATTGATTAATCATAATATTAAGGATATTTTGTTTTGTCTTGGCAATTTCCTTATCAATGTGTGATCCTTGTCAATGTGTCAATGTTAGGCATTAATTCTTGAGTGGTTCACTCATTTGAAATGATCTTCTACTTGGGTTTACATTCTTGATCTCAGATTCAACTCTGTTACCTATACATAAGCACTGGTCTGTTGAAGCTATTCACTATTTTTTTGGAAAATAACCCATATAGAAAACATGCCATGGTCGTTGTAACTTATATCAAAATTTAGAAAAATAATAAAAGAAGATATATATACTATTAATATATATCAGAAAAGGCAACTTATGGTAAGTGTGCATTTAATGAGACATTTATGATCATTGATGAAGCCAATCAAATTCCTTTAAATTGGGCATTGGGGTATTACCGTATTTCCAAATTACATGTTCGAGTTGGAAACACAGAGGTGGGAGTGATGGACACGTCGATTATGCTTAGGGAAATGAAATAATAGACATCGTTTGTAGGTGAAGTAATTGATAATTGGTTAGGAGAGGTCTTGATGAATGACCACGCATGCATAATGCATGCGGTCAAGACAGTTCTAGGGTTGGAGTTTCCGATGGCATATCATAGGCATAGGGTCAATTCGGACATTTCGACCTTTTTCCTGCCAAGGCACTATATGTGAGGGTTTCCAAGAAGTGGGAAAAAAAACTCACCCATATGTTGTTTGAGAATGCATATTTGTGTGACATTGATACGGTGATCAATAATGTGGATGAGAACCTCCTCATTCCCCTCCTACATAAATATTATATTGGGGGGGTTTCTAAATTTTTGATTGTGCAAACACAAGATGCCTAGTTGTTGCACGGGCGAAGTGATATACTATGTAGTATAAATTTTCTCCTGTATCTAGCCAGAATCAAGGAACCTGAGGAGGACGTTTGACATTGGGATTACCTGACCACTGAATATTTGCTAGATGAAGTTGAAAATGATGAGGCAGATGTGATTGATATTGTAGGGGCACTATAGTTAGGGAGTACAGACGAATGGATTGAGGATGATAGAAATGGTGTGGAGGGAATTACAGCAGGTGAAGCTCATGCTAATTGCAGACATGATTGCTCACTCATCTTACAAGCCAAGAAAGTCAGGCATGATATAATGAAGGAGGAATGTGAAGTGACAAGTCGGGCTTGAAATGTCTCCTAGTCCTAATGTATGGTGCAACTACTTTGTTCTATTTTGAATTTTGTATAGTGGGTTATGAGTTGTTATGTTTTTTATTAAGTACTCATGTCATATTTTATGTCACTACTGGACATTCAAATGGAATATATTTTTGGCTACAAGCCGAATACTATTGTATCTTTATTTTTAATGTTATCTTAATATAATGGGTGTTGGCCCTACCCAACTATTAACTTATCATATGCAAGTTCTTCAATGATAATATCATTTCTAGAAATTTTTTATGTCTAGTTTGATTCATTTTGGAAGTTGGTGAAGTTGTATTTGTAATTTTGTATGAGATGGGGTTCAATTTTGGTTTTGTTATTGGCTTTTGACCTATTGCACTATTAAACTAATATAGGTTATAGCTAGGGTTTCAAAATAAAACTTAAAAATATTCACTCTACAACTCTATTACTGTAGATGATCAATTAGGCTGATAGACTCATGAAATTGAAAGACACAAATAATTTAAGAAAGAAATTATTAATGTAACAAATGCAACTATAGCCCATTGGCAATATCAAGGAATTTATTATGTGTTGCATTGATGTTTTGTCATTGATGCCAACCCTAGCTGTTATGGTTGTTTGCCGGCTTCTGGTAGAAGGATTGGATTGGGAAGATTATTAGTTGATTGTCACCAGATTAAAGATCTTTGATATAATGCATAAGTGGTATTGGTGTGGCTTCTAGAAGGGATTCAGGATGCTAATGGTGATTGTGTTCATTCCTCAACTGATTGATGTCATTTCTTTGGCATGTGTAGATCTAATTTAGGTGCAGTGCTATCTAGGTTATGGACTGATTTTAAGAAACATGTTGGTGGATCCTTCTGATGCGCTTCCAGGATGTTTTATTGATTGGATGCTGTTTGTTTGGCCTTAGGATGACATGTTTTATGATTTTATTTCAAGATTATGTAATGGATCTATTGAATTATCATTTGGGTGGCTGACCTAATTGTTTAAGTCCAGAGTTTGCATAAATATATGTAAGATCTCATTGTAGATCATAGGAAAGGAGCGAATAATGTAATAATAATTTGTGCAGATGATTTGGTTGATCATAGGTGATCGAGTTGGGTTTATATATGAGGTTTTAGACTTCCTATATTAAGCTTAACCAGAATTGTAATCTGGCATGTTTGATTCTATCATAGGCAGTTGTTTTTTCTGGATTGTCGTCCAAATATTTTGAGGTGGTTAACCTCTTTTGTAGTCAATGAGACTCCATTGTGATGAGAAGTGCACTCTAGGAAGTGTTCCTTCCTACATGTGCAAGCCCCTATTATAATCATATACTTTCTGCACAAGTATCATTTGACTGTGGATAGGGTTTCCCACTGTGGTTTTTCCCTTTATTCGGTTTTCCACATACAAATCATGGTGTTATATGTTACGGCTGCATGGTATTGATTATTTGGTTTTCAATTATGCTTTAATGCTTTATCAGTTATTCCAGTATCTATTTTCTTATATTTTGGTAAAAGGTTTTAAGTGCTTTAATTCACATAATCTGTTAACAACTGATTCATCCCCCCTCTCAGTTGCCCACCGATTATCCTAACAATTGGTATCAGAACCTGGACCTCTTTTTGCTGAAGCCTAACTATTTGAGGAAGATCCTATGGCAACTAATTGTTCAACTACTATTTACCAGAAGGACAACCCTAGCCTTGATGGTACAAACTATGGAGTTTGAAAAATTCAGATGGAGACTCATTTAAGATGCATTGGAAAGGAAATTTGGGAAATAACTCAGAAAGGTTACACTCCTCATGATCCGGCATCTGGCAATCCTGCACCCACAAACTTGGAAAAGAACATTGAAAATGACTGCAGAGCTAGAGAATCCCTCTTAAGTGCTTTATCAGATCAGCAGATCATGGGATTATTAGATAAATGATCTACAAAATCTATATGGGACAAGTTGGAGACTTTGAATGAAGTTGATCCACTATTAAAATTGTAAAACTTGAATGTTACTGGGTAAGATATGAAAACTTGAAGATGGAGGAAGATGAAATAATTTCTGCATTCATGGAAAGAGTAAATGAAATTATATTAGGAATTTAGTGTTGTGGTGGATCTCTAAGCAAGGAAGAGATTGTTTCAAAAGTATTAAGGGTTTGGCCAATGGCATATAAGATGAAGGTAACTATAATTAATGAGCTAAGAACCATGCCTAATTCTTCTGTCAATAGAGATACTCTTGTTGGGAAGATATCTTCTTTTGATCTTGAAGAATTTGGTCCTCCAGGAGCTGCAAACATTGATATTGCATTTAAGGCATCTAAATTATCAATTGGAAAGAAAGATTGGAAAGTTCTGTATGCAAAGGAATTGGAAGAGATTAGGAAAGAAGAGTAAGAGCTTGATAAACTTGAAGCCCTATTTGCTAGAAGAATACCTAAAGGTACAACAAGAAGTAAGTATGAAGGAAAATCTCCTTTCAAATGTTTCACATGTAATAAGATAGGTCATTTTGCATCTAGTTGTCCCGGAAGGAATTCAAAATAGGAAGAAAGAGTAAGAAGATCTTGTAAGCCTAACCCTAAATATCAGATCAAGCATAAGTATAGGAGAAACAAAGACACATCATGTTACTATGCTAATGAGGAAGGAGTAGCTGATGACTCAGAGGAAGAACTGGCAGGAGACTTAGATAGTGGATTCAACAATGGAAGAGAATGGGTAATTTATGTTATAAAGGAAGATGATCTGGAACCAGTTATACAAAATGAGGAAAAGGCCCTTGCAACAAAAGTTGAAGACAAAGATGAATGGGTAATAGATAGTGGTTGTTATCATCATATGATAGGAGGCAAAATAAAGTTTCTAACCTTGCAAGAATTTGATGATGGTCAAGTCAGATTTGGTAATAAAAAAACATGCATGATCAAAGGAAGAGGAATCATTTCATTGGATGGTAAGCATAACACTAAAACTGTCTATTATGTTGAAGTACTAAAGCATAATCTTTTGAGTGTAAGACACTTGGTAGATAGAGAATTTCAATTACAATTCAAGGATGGAAAGTGCAAAAGCATTAACAAATCAGATTAGAGATTGAAACTAGTACACATACAAAAGGTAACATCTTTCATTTGAACTCTGGTGGAAAAAACATGTTTGATTTCAAATATTGATGGAAGTTGGCTATGGCATAAGAAGTTGTGTCATGTAAATTTTGATTGCATTGTAAAGATTAGTTCAACTAAGGTAGTTAGAGATTTACCTAAGATTGTGAAGTCTCATAATCTGGTATGTAAGGAATGTCAAATGGGTAAACAAATCAGAACTTGTTTTAAGAGAATACCTGATAAATCTAATAATATCTTGATTTGATTCATACTGACCTATCTGGTCTTGCTAATACAAGAAAATTTCAAGGAGATAGATATTTCATGTTAATCATTGATGACTATTATAGAATGATGTGGGTTTCTTTTCTAAGGGAGAAATCTATAGCCTTTGAGAAATTCAAGATCTTTAAAGTTATGGTTGAGATAGAGAAATGGATGAAAATCAAGTGTCTAAGATCAGATCAAGGTGGTGAATTCACATCTGGTGAATTCAATAGCTATTGTGAGAAAAATGGCATTAGGAGATAGTTATCAGCACCCCGAACACCTCAACAGAATGATATTGTGGAAAGAAAGAACATAACCATGATGATGGAAGCTAATTTGCCTCATATCTAATGGAGAGAAGCAATAAGTATAGTGGTTTATACATTCAACAAAGTTCATATCAAAAGAGATACTGGTAAGACACCTTATAAATTATGGTTTGGTCATTCCCCTACTCTTAAGTATTTCACAATATTTGGATGTAAGTGTTATATCAAAAGAGATGATTCCATTGGAAAGTTTGACCCTAGATGTGATGAAGGAATATTTCTTGGTTATTGAAGCAGTCACTGGTGAGGAGGGACCTCAAGGAGAACATTCCAAACCGGTTAGCAAGAGTAAACACAATGGAAAAACATAGACATGATGGAGGCAATGCAGAACAAATAGTTTTATTGCATGAAATTTGATTACATCCAACCGGTAACAACTGGGTTAAAACATACTAGCACACAGGCCTGGTCGAATAGGTCACACTGAGACCTTGAATCGAAAGATCTATCTTCTAGACACAGTCTATCTCTGATTGATTCTAATTGACCTTTAAAATGATTGCATTCTAAATCATGATTACAAATATATATACCTATCCAAAGGATCCACTTGGCCCAAAAGGATCAAAACCCAAAGAATAAGACCTAACGTGCAAAATGAAGAAGGTCGGCCTCCTCCAAGATATTCCTCTAGAAAATCCAAAGAATGAAATGTAGAGGGTCATCCACATGCTAAGAAACATCAAGATAAACATCCAAGGCTCTGCAAGCTTCGGAATGGGTTCACGTAGATCACCATAATAGGTCTCAAGCAATCGGTAACAAAGGAACAACTCATAACAAGAAAATGTCAAGGAAACCGGTAGCAATATGTTGCCAGAAAGTGATCCAAATGAGATGTGGTTTGAAAGAAAGAAATATGATCAAGTCTTAAAGTAGAATCCAACTCCACTGGATCCAGTGAGCCAAAACTGGGACACACAAAAAGGAAAACTGAAACTACAAACAAAAAACAAAACATAATAGAAAATGTTTTTGGTTGATGCATGATTGTTGTGAACTGGGGATGCTCTTGCATCAGACATTCGGGGTTGATGAAAAAGTGAGCCTCTCATTTTTCTGGGATTAGACGGAAACCAAGGTGGTCTACCTCTACCTGAGAAATCCAAGATGAGTCTTCAACTAGTGTTCTCTTCCACTTCACAAGATATTCTTTGTATTGACTGTTCTGGGTACTACGCCCAATCCTACTATCCAAAATCTCTTCAATCTAACCTGGTTCCTTCCGGGGAAATTATTTCTCAATGTTTGCAACACTGTCCTCACCAAATTTTGGTTCATGGTACTCATGAAGACCTACAATTTTTATTAAAGGTGAAATACTTAGACTATCCGGTAGCTCCACTTCATATGCATTTCTAGAACTGAACTTCCTCAAAATCTTATAGGGTTCAAACTTCTTCATCTATAACTTATTATAAGTTCCAACCAAGAACCTCTCTTTTCTCAAGTATACCATCACTTCATTGCCAAATTCAAATTCCTTATGTCTCCTCTTCTCATATGCCTTCTCCTTATATTTTATATTCATGTCTTTCAAATGTTGTCAAACCCGAATATGCAATGCTACCATGTGATCTGCAAAATCTTCTGCTTCTAAACTCTTTCGGTCTTCACTACTAATGTCTCTCAATCAAGCTATTCCTCTAGGATGCACTCTAGTAACAATCTCAAAAGGCATTTTTCTGGTACTTCTATTCACTAAATTGTTATACGAAAAGTCTTCTTGTGCAAGGATCAAATCCCAACTTCTGGATTTATCTCCCGCTAAACATCTCAACGAGTTTCCCAAACTTTGGTTAACTAATTTGGTCTGTTCATCAGTTTGTGGATGAAAAGTAGAAATAAACTTCAAATATGTCTTCATTTTCTTCCAAAGTGTTCTCCAAAAATAACCAACAAACTTAGTATCTCTATTTGAAACTATGCTCTTAGGTAATCCATGCAATCTCACCACTTCTTTGAAAAATAGGTGTGCTACATGCAATGCATCTAATGTTTTCTTTCAAGGTATGAAATGAGTCATTTTTGAAAATTCATCTACTACCACAAGTATATAATCATTCCCTCTCGATGTCTTAGGCAATCCAAGTACAAAATCCATGCTTATATCCTCCTAAGGTCTTACCGATATTGTCAAAGGTTTATTTAATCCCACATTCTGACTACTACCTTTTGCAACTTGACAAACTCTACAACTCTGCGCATATCTCTTAACATCCTTATGAATCTAGGGCCAAAAGTACTACTCACTCACCAATGCAACTATTTTATCAATGCCAAAATGTCCAGCTAAATCTCTACTATGTTTCTCTTTGATTAGTTTCTCTCTCATGGAACTCTTAGGTATGCATTACTGAACTCCCTTTAATAAAATCCCATCCTGAATGAAATAATCCTACCATTTGCTTCTATCAACCATAACTAGTTCTCTACATGCTTTCTAAGCTTCTGCAAAATTTAGGTCTTCATCACACAAGGTCTTCAAATCTTCAAAACCTAATACTATTGTAGACACCTAAAAATGGTCAACGCTTGCGGAGTCATACTTTAACATTGGCGCATTGTCTCATTTTAGAGTTTTTGCGTCGCATTAACATTTCTCCTATGTCACACACTTGGTCTTTATCATTTGTGAGCATCGAGTCCTTCTTCTACATTCCCCATTTTTCTCGCTTTTGAATTTGGTCTTGTCGATAACAATAGTTGTCATGATTTCGGTCAATCTTATCCTGTCGCATCTATGTGCGTATTCATTTGTCATCATTTTGGACATCATCAATCCTAATTAGGGTTTTGTCCTCTTAGCAATCTTGTCATCATGCGATCGATTTGTCATCGATTCTTTTCTTTTGATCAATTTGTCATCAACCTTGTCGTCTTGTGATCTATTTTGTCATCGATCCTTGTCTTCTTGTCAATTTTGTCATTTTGCGATCGATTTGTCATCGATCGTCGTCTTTCTCAATTGTGTCAATTTGGATCAATTAGTCATTGTTCCTCATTAATTGGCACATTTATTAATCAAATCATTTGTCAGCATTGGTCTTTTATCCTGTCAAAATCATGATCAAATCGAATCGATATCAATTATCCTTTGTCAAGACCTAATTGTCATCCTTGCATTTCTAATTCATCTTTTAGGGTTTCATGATTTTATTCATTTAACCCTGTTTGTCATTTCTCCCTCTAGGTTAAATAATTTATTTATTTATCCTAGGTCTTCGTGTCACAATTAAATGTTTAATTTAATTGGCTAACTAATTATTCTTCTTTTTGTGAATTAATTAATAAATGACAAATTATTAATTGATTTACCTAATTTCTCCTAATTCCTAATTTCCTAATTTTTCATCAATTTCTAAATTCCCTCTTTGTGAATTAATTAATATATGAAAAATTATTAATTAATTCACTAAATTCCTAATTTCCTCATTTTCTAATTTTCCTAATTTCTAATTCAATTTCCTCCTATTTTCCTCCTAATTTCATGGGAATGACATTTCAATTTGTCATAATTTGTCATAATTGACAATCAATCAATTTTGACATAGAAAGTTGTCATAATTTTGTCATGAATTATCAATCAATCAATTTTGCATAGAAAGTGCAAATTTGTCATAATTTTTCATAATTGACATTTTTGATTTGCAATTTCCATTTAAATCTCTTCATGCTAATTTGATCTTTTCTCCAATTTGTCTATAAATTGGATGATTTTCTTCAATCCCAAATAATCACATTATCGAATGAATCACTTTTTTGAATCACTTTGTCGAATCAATCACGCTTCAAGTATTCTTGCGCTACAATCTTGTCTACTTGCTTTCCTCTCATGTGTATGCACTTGTAGGTGAGCTCCACAACAAAGCTATTTGAAGGAGAAAGAAGGACAATGGAGCCACATGAAGGAGACATTCAAATCTGCACTTGGTTTGCTTAATTTTCAAATCTTGAATGTTTTGTTTTCATGTCTTTATTGGAGTTTTTTAGGATTGATCATTGCATTTGAGCTTTCATGATTGAACTAGGCCAATTTACTAGCTACATTAATTGGTGAACCCGACATGAACTAACCCCCTAATCATGCTTTTGAGTGCTTTTGAGTTGATTTGCAGGTCAAAAACCCCAGAAACAGGGTAGTGCAGGGTTTTCTGGGAACTTCTGCACCTGTTTCAAGCATTCTGCACCTATTTCAAGCATTTTGTGCCCATGTCAAGGACATTCTATGCCTGTGTCAAGCATTCTGCACCTGTCTAGGGCCAGAAACAGAGGTAAAAGACAATGTTTTTCACTTGCAAATTGTTTTCTTTTGCATTTTGTTTCTGGTTTTTTTTGGTTTTTTGGTACTGATTCTCTATGCAGCACCTTGGCATATGCATGAAAAAGATGACAAATGAAACTACTAACACATTTTATGCAGGTTCGATAGTCAAAGACTAAACATATCAAACTTCTGACTTGGGTTTTGCAGGTTGCCTTGGACTACAACTAAACTTTGTGTTTGTAATTAATGTTTAGGCACCTAGTATGATTTCTAAATAGGATGGAATGAATATATGTTTGCTTTGATTGTTGATTTTGACATTGGAGTAGGAGAGTATGCTCTCATCCTTCTTAGGGTGATCAGAAATCCAGATCTTCGATACCATTCTCATGTTTTGATTGTCTGTTACCTTTAGAGGGCCTGCCTTCCCGACCATTTGCTTTTGCAAGCAAGTGACAATCGTGAGAAGGGAATGACCCAAAGTGAGTATGGCTAGAATACCTTGGCATTCTAACTCACTATAAATAAATACCTAATGAGTGAAAGCTTTGAAGGAAGGGTTACGTGGGAATTGCAGTTACTTGGGAAGTGATGACCCTTGAACTCTTTCTCATATCAACATCTAAGTAGGACCTCATGGTCTAAATCATGCTTGTGCAACTACATTTTTTTGGTATCTTGGTGGGATTAATGTCTCAATCATGCTTGTGTGACACCAAGGAGTAACGCTTAACAGAAATCCTTACTAAACACCTTGTATTTAGAGGCCAAAAATCCTTCTAGTTGCTTGAGAAGGACAAGTTCGGATACTTGGAAGAGATACTAAGCTTTTCATGGGGAGATTTCCATGGGGACTAATGCTTGGCTGCCCTGAGAAGTGAGTGTCGTGGAGGGGAGCCCGCAGGGTCAAGCATCTATGTATTCTCCTTGAATCTCATAATGAGTCTACCTCTCAAGTACCTACTGTCCTTGCCATCCATAAGAAATGTGTGAATGAGCATGATTGTCTTGAGTCTAAGTTGAAGTATCTTGTCTTCTTTTCTTGTCAAAAGTTGAATTGCATCTCATTTCAAAAACAAGACAAATTGATTCAAAACAAGGTTAAACACAAGAGTCATTTCATCCAACAAACTTCAAAACACCTTCAAACATGGTTGTCAAACATTTTTCAAAATCTTGTCTCAACATTCATGTCATTTAGATTTAGGTTCATCCTAGGTTTGCATTTTGCAAATTCATTGTCAATTACCAAGGTTAAGTTTCACCTAGGTCATACTCCTTTGCATATCAATAAGGGTCATCCATTTTGCATGTGTCCTCTTGCATTAGAGTAATACAATTTCATAATTCAAACTTAGGTTGACATTGTCATACATTTGCATTTGCATACCTTAGGTCTCTTCATTAAGCTTAGGTCATTATCATATCATATTAGGGTCACTTGCATAGTAATTGTCCCTTAGCAAATAGTGTCCAAACTAGGTTTTGTCATACTTGAGTAATCCAAATCTTTGAATAAACCCTAAGTCATTGTTAAGAAGTCTAGACCTTATCAAACCTTTTCTCTTTTTGTCATTATTGTCATTTGGTCAAACCTAGCTTAGTATCCAAGCATATAGGGGAGACATTGTCATTTTGTCCTTTTGTCACTTGGTCCTTTTGTCCTTTGAGGTCTAGACATCATTTCGATTTCCTAAGGGTCTCTTTTAGATTTGAATTTCAAAAGTTTGTCAAAATCTTCAAAAAACAACCAAAAACATAGGTTGCATTCTCATTCATTTAGTTTGCATTTAGTTGCATATCATATATTGTCCTTGAAAAATTCCAAAAATATTGCATTCACATAAGTGACATGCCTGTTGAAACAAGATCAAAATTTAAGAAGATGGGTGAACCAACGTATCAACCCATTGACAACATATCAAATTCACATTTTCAAACTAGTCAAATTGTACAAATTGAAGGTTTATCAAACACATCACTACCACCATATGGAATGGTTCAACTTGGACCACCTCCATTATATGAACCCGTGTTTGTACCTATGAAACCAGGACATGGGAGTGTTCCACCAACACCAAGAGGAAATGCACCTTTCGATTGGAATCAACCAAACCTACAACATGAAATTCAAATGTTACGTGAGGAACAAACTCTTTCACAAGGATTTGGTTCAAATCAAGGCATTCAATAGGAGGCAAATCCAAATGTCCAACCAGATTCTTCATCAGATTCTTATGCTTCTGATGATGTTGATATGTTCCTTCAAGATCCAAAGTTGACAAAAAAGATGGATAAATTCTTGAACAAGGTCTTTAAGATGTTCCCACAAAAATATCTTAACATGATGAGTAATGTGACCTCCTGAAGTGAGAAAATCAATGTGCAAAAACAACAAGGCGGTGAGCTATTAAGTTTCTATCTGCATCCAAATGAAAAAAATATGCAACAAGAAACTCAACCTACCTTGATGAGTAAATGTGCTTCAAAGGCATTGACAGTGACTATTCCTCAAAAGTCACCATTTGAGACAATAGATAATCCATTATTCAACACAACACCTATAACACAAGATCAAATGAAGACCACGCAAATATTGACAACTATTCCTCAACAAGAAGTGGTTCCTTACATGGATAAAATTGGATCAAAATCTAAGATGCAAGAAAGCTTCACGACTGGAATGCCTGATATCACCAATGTCCAAAACAATTCCACGATGCAACAAAGTTCTTATATCTCGTTAAGCTCAATATATTTGCCAAATACTATTGCGATAGATCCTTCGATAATAGCGACACAAAGAGCTACGGATAGTGGTTTGCACCAACAACAATTGTTGCAACAATTGAGTAATACACAAAAGGTACAATCGAATGTGCAAACAAGCAATGTACAACAACAACAATATCGCATTCGACAACAAATTGCAGCGCCTTCTCCCCCATTACAAGTTAATGCAAACTTGCAACCATCACAGTGGATTGGACAAACAACACAGCAAGTTAATGCAAGTGCCATACCCCATCTTAAGGAGAAACAACAAAAACCACCCAAACAAAGTTTTTTACAAATGATGGGATATACACCGCGACAACAATTGGCACAAAGTCAGCAAATTCTGATTCGTCAGCATCAACAACAACATGTGCCTCAATATATGCCAAGGCAAACAAGCTATCATACTTCACAACCGCAATTGGCGCCTGTGCATTATCAACAACACACTCAATTGCAATATCAACCTAGGCTACAAGAAGCACAACAACAAGGTCGATATCAAGGCATGGCACAACCACAACAACAAGAGATGTACCAAGAACATTATATGTCGAAGACACCAAAAATGACCATTTCGGAGCATCAACAACCAATCAGAAACATGATGTATCGACAAAGAGTACCTACTAGGATTAATGATGGACCTCCAAAATCTAATACAATTACGCAACAGCTTGAGAAGTTGCAATGACAAGTTGACGCATTAGAAACTAAAGGAACAAAGAAATTGTATACAGATCAGGATTTATGTCCTAATCCATTTGAAAAGAGCTTATACATGCCTCCATTCCCTAAGCATTTTGAAGCACCTAATTTTGAGAAATATAAAGGGAATGGCAATCCAAAAGATCACATTCGAGCATTTTTCATGGCATGTATTGAAGTGAGCTATGAGGAGACATATTTAATGCGATTATTTGCACGAAGTCTCATGGGACAAGCCATGGATTGGTATTCGCATCTGCCAGGAAATATAAAGACTTGGTCTGAATTGGCTCAAAAGTTTATATCTCACTTCACATTCAACATTGACAGTGATGTGACCATATAAGATTTATGCAACACCAAGCAAAAGCAAGGTGAACCATTAGTGACTTTCTTGCAACGATGGCAAAGCTTGTATAGTCATTCTTCCCTAGATATACCTGAAGAACAACAAGTGAATCTGTTTATCCAAAATTTGGTCCCAAAAATGATGTATGAACTAAAATTGAAAAGTCCCAATACTATAGAGAAACTCATTAAGAAGGGGATGAACATGGAAACTGCTCTTGTAGCCAAGGGAATTATTAAGCTTAACAAAGACAGTGACAACATGAACAATTCAGGGGATAGAAATAGATTCTGGTATAAGAACAAGAATGTCACTAATGATGGAGTTGTTGATGCAAGAGCGGTGAATGCAAATCAACCCCCATTCACGATCAAGAAATTGAGTGTTCCTAATATGTCAACTATGGAACAAAATCAAACACCAGCGAGCAATGTTACTCAATAGCCGCAATACCAACAACATCTTCAACAATATAATCAACAACAAGGCCAACAACAAAACCAGCAACGCAAACCTTTCTGATCGAGGGATGGGCCTCCTCAACAATTTACGCCATTGGGAGAGCCTATTGAGTCAGTAATGAAACAATTAATACAAGCAAAATTTATTAAGCTACTAGATATCAAGGCAGAACCAGTGGTAAAACCGCATTGGTGGAATGATAATGCATACTATGAGTACCATCAGTCAAAAGGACATAAAATCGTGTCATGTTTTCAATTGAAACATTTGATCCAAGACTTGTTAGAGCAAGGAGTAATTGAGGTAGATCCACCCAATGCGACCTCTAACACTAATCATACCATTTTCAAAACTCCTTTGCTTGATCATGACAAGGGTAAGGCGTCTTCTTCAAACTCTACCCAAATAGAAAATTATGCAAATACTGGTTATAATAATGTCATCAATTGTTTTTGTGTGTCAAATGAGTATGTTTCCACCCTAAGAATAAAGGGACAAGATCCTTCTTGCATAGTTACCACTCATCTATCTAAAATAGTCCTGAAAGGAGCTCCTGTAGCTCCTCCCAAACCAACTCCTGCAAGTCAGTATAATCTCTTGGATCATCTAGGAAAGACACCTGCACAAATATCAATCCTTGAGTTGTTGAAAATTTCCCCCATGCATCGTGCAGTCCTAGATAAAGCTTTAATTGAGTCCACTGTCCCGACAGACATTGATGTTGACCAGTTTCAAGCCTGAATTGGACATCTAGCTGTTTCCCAAAATGTCACATTTTTTGATAATGATATCTCACCTAATAAGCTCCCTCATAATGATCCTTTACACCTTGAAGTCTTTGTTCATAATTGCAAAATCCGACGAGTCTTGATAGATGGCGGAGCGGGTCTTAATATTTGTACCTTGAGAGTGGTCATTGGCCTTGGTTATATAGAAAATGACATTGATGCTTCCAAAAGAATAAAAATCAAAGCATATGATGATGTTGAGTTCCCATCCAAAGGGATAATTAAATTGCCTATCAGAGTCGGTCCAGTGACAGAAAACACTTTCTTGTAGGTCTTAGAACTTGATCTCCCTTACAATATGATTCTTGGCCATCCATGGATCCATGCAATGAAAGCAGTTCCATCCACCTATCATCAATGTTTAAAATATCCTTATAATGGAACTGAGATAACAATTCTAGGAGATCCTAATCCATTCCAATTTTGTGCTGCCCTAAAGGATACCCCTCAGCGGCAAGTCCCTGTCAATAGAGAGGCCAAATCACATAGTTATTTGGATCCTAATGAATTGTTAGATGTTGTCAAAGGAAAATTGAAGATACAAGACCAAGGATGCGGAGAATATTCAATGGATCAAACATTCCTCATCGGGAATTCACCAATATCTCCAAAATCATATGGCAAACTGCATTTGTTGCAAAAGGAACCTGAGGTAATTATTGAATATCAGCCTCCCACTACATTTACAAGATGGGGTGAACTTGACAAAGAAACTGTAGATGATGATGTCATAGATTGGTTTTATAAAGATCCAACTGAGATCCCACCTATCAGGTTGCCAGTGGAACGGTATGGCAAAGGATTTACTATGTTGCAAAAGAAAGGATATGATGGTTGTAGTGGCTTAGGCCTGAACAACAATGGAAGGCTAGAACCTGTTATACCCAAGATGCGACCTCCAACTTTAGGGTTAGGTTTTGTACCATTGCGAATTGGATCCTCATCTACCAAAGTGACCACGTGTGGAAAAGGGCGTGACTCTGATGATGAAATAACACCTGAGGATACCTGACCCAAAACTGGTTCCAATGAATGGGAGTGGAGTTCCTTTTCTTCTAGCTCCTATGCCCTTGACAATATTTTCCTTGACCCTGATAATTTGCCTATGGAAGACAAACATGAAATAACTCCTCTTCCTAAAACATGTCCTAATGCTTGGATAGAGTCATTCTGGGACCCAAGCTCCGAATCAGATACAAGCAGTTTGGATTGTGATACCACATATGTTTACATCTTTACCATCTCAGTCCTCTCTCTCCTTAAAACCGATGATGACATGCCCCTCGTCTATCCCCAGCTTATCCAACATGACCAACAAGAACCACTCACATTGGACTGTTTTCAAAATGACGAAGCAATTGCAGAATTCCTTGGACTATGGGAAGGCATACCACAAGGTGATCATAAGGCAGGATTTGCTATTAACCTAGATTCCATAGCATATTTTGGGGAGTCAACTCCATCTTCTAGTCATCAAAATGAAAAAAGAAAAGAAAAGATAAAGAATCAAAAGAATAGGTCTTTGAGTGAAAACCATAAGGCACTCTCTGATCATACAAAAGTAAAAATAAAAGACGTACCTGCAGGTGAAAACCTCTTTGAGGCGCCCAAAGGTGGAAGAGTGGACATACCCCTATCAAGTCAGGATAAATCAACATTACTTAAGGAAATGACTGAAGAAATCAATTTGGGTACACCTAACAACCCTAAGGTCATTCATTTTGCTGCTTCTCTATCAAAACAGGAAAAGATAGATTTTGTCAATTTCTTTCTTGAGAAGAAGATCAACTTTGCATGGTCCTATGCAGATATGCCTGGCCTAGATCCAAAATTAGTCCTTCATCACTTGCCATTAAAAGCAGATGCCAAGCCTGTCAAACAGAAACTTAGAAAGATGCATCCCCAAGTGGCTCTTTTGGTCAAGGTAGAAGTGAAAAAATTACTGGATGTGGGCTTTATCAGACCCATCGATTATGTAGACTGGATTTCAAATTTAGTACCAGTTAGCAAAGTAACTGGGGGCATCATAATCTGTATAGATTTTAGGGATCTCAATAAAGCATGCCCTAAAGATGATTTTCCACTGTCAAATATCGACATCATAGTTGACATGACTGCTGGATATGAGATGCTCTCATTGATGGATGGTTTCTCTGGCTATAACCAAATTCGCATTGCTCCTGAAGATCAACATAAGACTACATTCACATGTGCTTGGGGTACTTATTGCTGAAATGTGATGCCCTTCGGTCTTAAAAATGCAGGTGCAACATATCAAAGAGTGATGACGACAATTTTTCATGATTTCATGCATACTTTGATGGAGGACTATGTTGATGACTTATTATGCAAATCTATCACAAGAGATAGTCATTTAGCTATCCTGGGCCCAATCGTTGACCGAATGGAGACCTACAAGCTCATACTCAATCCAAAGAAGTGTGTCTTTGGTGTCATAGCTGGCAAATTACTAGGGTACATTGTTTCTCACAGAGGCATTGAAGTCAACCCTGCCAAGGTTAAAGCAATAATGGATATGCCCCCTCCTTCTAATCTCCATCAACTACGAAGTCTGCAAGGAAAGCTCCAGTCAATCCGCTAGTTTATAGCTCAGTTGGCTAACAAATGTCATCTGTTCCAGCATCTATTGCATAAAGGTGTCGCTTTTAAATGGACTGAGCAATGTCAATTAGCCTTTCAAGCTCTCAAAGACTATTTGTTGTCGCCGCCTATTATCATGCCTCCTATAGAAGGAAAGCCATTTATATTGTATATTTCTGCAACTGAAATGGAACTAGGAGTTCTCTTGGCCCAACAGGATGAGACCAGCAAAGAACGAGCTATTTATTATATCAGCCAGACACTAGTAGGCTATGAGCTGAATTATTCAACTATTGAAAGGGCATGCTTAGCAGTGGTATTTGCAACATAGAAGCTCTGACATTATATGTTAAATCACCAAACATTGCTAGTTGCAAAAATTGATCCCCTAAAATACTTGCTTAGCAGAGCAGCTTTTATAGGTTGCCTAGCAAAGTGGGTTATGATCCTCAGTGAATTTGATATTGAGTATATGGAGTGAAAGACGATAAAAGGACAAGTCATTGCAGATCAACTTGCAGAGGCTCCTATTTATGATGATCATCCCATGTTGACCGATTTTTCAGATGAATCAGTCTTTTCTCTCACATCTTCTAATGAATGGAAGTTATACTTTGATGGATTCCATACCAAGTTCGAGTCTGGAGCAGGCATCTTGTTTGTCACCCCTCAAGGTGATGCTATTCCCAAGTCCCATAGAATCACTTTTCATTGTACCAATAACATTGCAGAGTATGAAGCACTGGTCACAGGACTCCGAGTAGCGGTCCACTGGAATATCACACATTTGCAAGTCTATGGAGATTCTCAATTAGTCATCCGACAAGTGAATGATGACTATGAAACAAAAGATGAAAAGCTTGTTCCCTATAAGCATATGGTAGACTTCTTCAAGACAAAATTCCCAGCTATCCATTTCAATAAAGTTCCAAGAATGCAAAACAAGTCAGCAGATGCGATGGCTATGATTGCTTCCATGTTAAATATGCCCCACAATATGGACAAATGTGAATTTTTGGTTGAATAGTTACTTGTCCCTTCTTTTGACATTCCGACAACAAATGTGATGTGCGTTCTTGTTGGTCCCAACTCCCCATGCTACAATGATGTATATCAATATTTGAAATCCCAAACCTTACCACCTAACCTTTCCGCTAACCAACACCGAGCCTTCATCCGACAGATAGCCAAATATGTCATCATTGCCGACACCCTTTACCGTCGTTCCTTTGACCATACCCTCCTCATGTGTTTGGATTCTAACGAAGCACAAATGGCTTTACACGAGGTTCATGATGGTATATGTGGGGGCCATTTCAATGGTTTGAGCTTAGCCAAAAAGTTGATTCGTGTTGGGTATTATTGGCCCACTCTAGAAAAAGATGTTCACGATTTTGTTAAGAAGTGCTACAAATGCCAGATCCATGGAAACTACATTCATGCACCAGCCCAAGAGCTTCATTCTGTCATATCTCTGTGGCCCTTTTCTCAATGGGGATTGGATCTTATTGGCAAGATTCACCTGACATCTGCAAATGGACACAAGTTCATCATTACAGCCACAAAGTATTTTACAAAATGGATCGAGGCTATCCCCATAACCTATATCACTGGTGTGCAAATTTCAAAATTCCTATTGAATTATATCATATGCAGATATGGGATTCCTATGGCCATAGTCACAGATAATGGTCGTCCCTTCAAGAATAAAGATGTCAAGGAACTCTATGAAAAGTTTCATATCCAACACCGTTTCTCTAGCCCCTACTATCCATAGGGTAATGCTCAAGCCGAAGCATCAAATAAAACCATTATCAAGATCCTGAAAAAGGTTGTCAATGATGGTGGTCGAGATTGGCATGTACAGTTGAATCTAGCACTATGGGCCTATCGCACTTCTATCCGCACACCTACTGGCGCAACACCTTATTCCTTGGTGTATGGTGCGGAAGCCATTTTACCCTTGGAAGTGGAGATTCCTTCCTTGCATGTTTCCTTGCAACATTTGATTGATGATGAGATGCACAGAGTCTCTCGATTGCATCAGCTTGAGATGTTAGATGAGAAACGTCAGACAACCCTGACACATTTGCAAGCATATCAAAACCATCTCCGTCGCTCTTATAATAAAGGGTGACACTTCGAAGTGGGAGATCTGGTTTTAAAGGAAAACCCTAAGAATGCACAATCTACTGACATCATCAAAGGTAAGTTTGAACCTAATTGGGTTGGGCCTTTCATAGTGTCTGCAACATATGGCTCGGGGGCATATCAGCTTGCCACTCCAGAAGGTGAACCTTTGTCTAATCCTGTCAATAGCATGCACCTTCGCAAGTACTGGGCATAATTTTCGATCAACACTTCTTCAAGTATGATCCTGAAAAAATACAAAAAAAAAAAATCAAAAAAGCAAAAAAATACAAAAAAAGTGAAAAAGCAAAAGAGAAAAACAAAAAAAAAAAGAAGTAAAGAAAAATGATTCGCCCTTTAGTGAAAACCTGGCAAACAGGCGCTTTGGACAAGTACCTTGGTGAAAACCTGGCAAACAGGTGCCATGTGTAACGAGATCATTGCTCCATCATCTGTCATGACCTCTAGCTATGCTTTCTCTCGGTCGGTTTATCATGCCTATCTTTGTCTTGACCCAATGATCTGTTCCAAGCCTGTGATTGGTCAACATCATTGTCTTGCATACTCTAGTTTCTTGTACATATGTCTTTCAAATGTGCATTGGGTGTGTTCCCCTTGTTATGATCAATCACTAGAACTTACATAAAAATTGAAAAATGTCCTAAAATAATCCAAAAAAATTGAAAAATGTCCTGAAATAATTCATAAAAATTGAAAAATGTCCTGAAATAATTCATAAAAATTGAAAAATGTCCTGAAATAATTCAAAAAAATTGAAAAATGTCCTGAAAAAATCTCTAAAAACCAAATAATGTCCTGAAATAATCCAAAAAAATTGAATAATGTCGTGAAAAAATCATTAAAAAATTGAAAAATGTCCTTAAAAAAAAAATCATAAAAATTGAAATAATGTCCTGAAAAAAATCTCTAAAAATCAAATAATGTCCTGAAAAAATCTCTAAAAAGTCATATAAAGTCCTGCAAAAATGAACACAAAAAAATTTCAAAACACTAAAATCCAAAAACAAGCATTTTGCAATAAATGATCCCTTTTGTGCATAAGACAAATCATTGAGCATCCCTCCAACGACATGCAATCATACACTGTGCTTTAATGAAATCACGCTTAAATAGATGAACTTTTCAATCAAACCAGACATTCAAACTGATCGCACTTGTCATATCAATCAACAACAAATTTATTTGTCCTTGTCACTACTATCATGGGTCTTATATAGGGTGTGGTATACTCGAAACCAGACTGTGTCCTGTCTTAGATGGGGTACCGCATGTCCTGAAACCAGACAGCATGATCGTCCTATCAACACTTTCAACTTTTGACAATGAAGATCAAGATGTTTGTTTGATTTGTTGGAATTTGTACATCTTATCTTTTTACTGATTTATCTTTAGCTTTGGTCATGTTCCTATGTTGCTCGATGATGTCACTGAGTGATTTAGAGTGACCGAGATGGTTCATGGTCTCTTTTTTTTTTTTGTTGTGATTGTTGTTTGTCTGCGATGTGTCTGTCTTTTGCAAAAAGGGGTTGCATTTCGGCTTTGGCCTTCAATGCCATGATGCTATGCATCCATTTTGCTACATTAAAATAAAGGTTCTCACCTACAAAGTGCATTACTGAAAGCAAGTTTTTCTTCGTCTCTACCTGTCCTTCGTCTCATTTTCTTCTTACTAACATTTCTTCCATTGGTTCGGATAGTCAGTTCGGTCTAGTGCTTCAATTTTTCCACACACATATGCTGCATCCTGCATCCATTTGGTTAGTACATTTGTATTACATCAAGCATCACATCAAGCATTTTATCCATTTCATATTATAAATGCATCAAAAACACATAAAAAAATGCATCCATACATGTTCCACAATGGTACATAAAACCTTGCATAAGCCATCCATACATTGAAAATAATCATAAGTCATAACAAATTGCATCCCAACATATCGATGCATATCATATCCAAATAATATCGAAGTACAAAATTGGACTATCTGTTCTAAGTATGGCCCGCAGGCTGACTATATAATATCAAACTACATAATGTCCACTGTCTATCATAAGGAGCACGTGCCTCTGTCACTGGGTGCTTCCTCTATCCTCCTCATCCTTGCCATGTCTCACGGATGATGTCCCTCCTGGTCCTAGCTGTGGTGGTCTCATAGGTCCACTCACCCCCATGCTGCTCACTAACCTCCGAGAGCGTGCCCTACTCTCTATCCTCGATCATGCCCGATATGACGATGCTCTCTACTCTGGTGGAACTGCACTCTCATATAGTGTCCTCCAATGGTGTATCTCCTCTCCAGTCTCTACCAACATCTGTGCCATCTCCCGTGCACTGGCATCCCTAATCGACCCAATATATTCAGTGACTCTCTGTTCTTCTCGCTGTGCCTTGGCTATCGCTGTATCTCGAGCCACTGTAAGTCTGGCTATCTCTGCTCTGAACTGATCCTGCTCTATCCTCAAGATGGCATTCTATCTCTCTAATGCTGCAATATAATCATGCTGACTCGCTATGGTAGCCCTGCACATCTCCATCTCCTCTATGCTAGCTATCTCCGGCTCTATGGGTATATCCTGCAATGCCTCATGCTTGCCTGAATCTGGCTCATCCTCATCATCCCCATCCTCATCTTCATCCTTGTCATCCCCCTCATCCTCATCCCCACCCTCATCCTCCTCATCCTCATCATCTCCCTCCTCCTCTCCTACGAGTGGGAAGTCCTCCTGTCTCCTCGGTACTGGAATATCTGGATCTATCAATGGCACTGGTCGTCGTCATGCAAACCATCTCTCATACTCCTCTATCATCCTGACGTCCTCCACATTTGATCTCAAATCCCACTATCTCTACTATAGCTATGTGAAGTCAGCATATGCTATGTGTGGCTGAATCATACTCCCCCGCTGACTCGTCTCTCTGTGAGATCGAGCAAAGTGTGCAGTAATCCTGGGTACATCCTGCCTCTCTCCAAACTATCGTCTGACTCTCTCCGGTAGGTACATCTCAATCACTCTCTAGTGATTCACTGGTCACCCAATCAGGTACCTCTCCTGTCTACAATATGGTAGCTCATCACTATCATCTGACCATCCAGGGCAATCACGATATGGCCTCCATGTGAACTCTCTCAGTCTATCTAGCTCATGTCGCTAATACAATATGTATCCAAATGGACCCTATCTCAGTGCTCCCCCATAGCAGTACACATATGGTCGATGTGGTAATACCTGTCTCTCTACAATCGGTCGACATATGGCTATGTGCTCGAATGCCCATACCTATAGCAATGTGACTCCACAACTCAAAGTCTGCACTCCCTGATATGCTATCTGATGCAGCTGAAAATATAGCACAGCCAGTACACATGGTCCCCATGCATACACCATCCCCTCTGTTGCCATCCACTCTAACACTCTTCCCCATCTAATAAGGAATCCATGTCCTCGTCTGTCCCCTGCTAGTAGACATGCTATCACCACTGCTATCACCACATATCGTCTATCATACTCGGATGCCATGGTCTCCTAGCCGATCTCCCTCTCTACGATATCTAGATCATCTATGTCACACTCAAATAATCTGCACAATGCATCTCTCCCTATCACTGGGTCATACTCTACCATCTCTCCATGAATTGGAATGCGGAGGATACGCTTTACATCCTCTAGTGTCACAATCACCTCTCCAGTCGCCAGATGGAAAGAGGAAGTCTCTGAATGCCATCGCTCTGCCAATGCAGTAAGCAGTCCTATGTTTGCCCTAATCTCGGGCATGAATGTGATATAGTATATTCCAAGTCCTGCTAATATATCTCTGTCTGTGCTCCTAAGTGTATGTCGTAACATGAAGCAGTCAGGTCGGCTCTCCCATGTGATCAATGGATACTGTCGACTCTACATCACAATTGGGGCACATTTTGTCAGTTTTAGGGTTTTCTCCTACGGGTTGCATTTCCTCATTTCATACACAAATCAGGGTGTTTCTAAGCTATTCTGACCTATCCTACCCTTATTCCCCCTTTCTAGATCATTTGTATGCTGTTTTGACCAAAATTAGGGTTGCCAAAGTACAACTGCGCCTGTGTGATGAGTCCTGCGCTTGTGTCACATAACCCATGCCTATGTCCCCCTACACAAGCATAGAAGACCCTACACAAGCACAAGATTTGCCCTACATAAGTGCATGAGTCCTTTTCTGCATCTCCTGTGGGCCCCGCAATGTCCTGCAAGCAAGTCAAATTCATAAAATTGAAAATATGGGTTTTTGAGATACATACCGCTACTCCCATGTTGTCCGGTCATCTAAATGTGCGTACACATTCTCCGAGGTGATCTACCATTGGAATGTTCACCATCTCTCTACAAGTGTCTTTTTCTAGAGCAACAAATTCTCCTCTTTGGCTAGTGCAAATGAACAAATTTCACTCTCTTTGCCTCATTTATAGATCTTTGTCAGTGTATAGATGGACGTGTACCCTATCCATCTTATGTTGGTCATGGTCTTTTGCATCTTCTTTTGTTTTTCCTTCGTGCATCTGATCTCCGATTGTCGGTCCGTTCGCTCCTATCATTCTTATCGATCAATTGGCCTCTTTTGTGGATGTTTCCAGCCAATTCCTTGAGGGGGCATGCGTATGTCATTGTTAGCGTCTGGGGCATTTTCATTATTTTTCTTTGAAACAACACTTAAAATCACATTGTCTCGAAGAGGGGCAAAATGTAGACACCTAAAAATGGTCAACACTTGCGGAGTCATACTTTAACATTGGCGCATTGTCTCATTTTAGAGTTTTTGCGTCACATTAACATTTCTCCTATGTCACGCACTTGGTCTTTATCATTTGTGAGCATCGAGTCCTTCTTCTACATTCCTCATTTTTCTCGCTTTCGAATTTGGTCTTGTCGATAACAATAGTTGTCATGATTTTAGTCAATCTTATCCTGTCGCATCTATGTGCGTATTCATTTGTCATCATTTTGGACATCGTCAATCCTAATTAGGGTTTTGTCCCCTTAGCAATCTTGTCATCATGCGATCGATTTGTCATCAATTCTTGTCTTTCGATCAATTTGTCATCAATCTTGTTGTCTTGTGATCTATTTTGTCATCGATCCTTGTCTTCTTGTCAATTTTGTCATTTTGCGATCGATTTGTCATCGATCATCGTCTTTCTCAATTGTGTCAATTTGGATCAATTAGTCATTGTTCCTCGTTAATTGGTGCATTTATTAATCAAATCGTTTGTCAGCATTGGTCTTTTATCCTGTTAGAATCATGATCAAATCGAATCGATATCAATTATCCTTTGTCAAGACCTAATTGTCATCCTTGCATTTCTAATTCATCTTTTAGGGTTTCATGATTTTATTCATTTAACCCTATTTGTTATTTCTCCTTCTAGGTTAAATAATTTATTTATTTATCCTAGGTCTTCGTGTCACAATTAAATGTTTAATTTAATTGGCTAACTAATTATTCTTCTTTTTGTGAATTAATTAATAAATGACAAATTATTAATTGATTTACCTAATTTCTCCTAATTCCTAATTTCCTAATTTTTCATCAATTTCTAAATTCCCTCTTTGTGAATTAATTAATAAATGAAAAATTATTAATTAATTCACTAAATTCCTAATTTCCTCATTTTCTAATTTTCCTAATTTCTAATTCAATTTCCTCCTATTTTCCTCCTAATTTCATGGGAATGACATTTCAATTTGTCATAATTTGTCATAATTGACAATCAATCAATTTTGACATAGAAAGTTGTCATAATTTTGTCATGAATTATCAATCAATCAATTTTGCATAGAAAGTGCAAATTTGTCATAATTGACATTTTTTATTTGCAATTTCCATTTGAATCTCTTCATGCTAATTTGATCTTTTCTCCAATTTGTCTATAAATTGGATGATTTTCTTCAATCCCAAATAATCACATTATCGAATGAATCACTTTGTCGAACCAATCATGCTTCAAGTATTCTTGCACTACAATCTTGTCTACTTGCTTTCCTCTCATGTGTATGCACTTGTAGGTGAGATCCACAACAAAGCTATTTGAAGGAGAAAGAAGGACAATGGAGCCACATGAAGGAGACATTCAAATCTGCACTTGGTTTGCTTAATTTTCAAATCTTGAATGTTTTGTTTTCATGTCTTTATTGGATGTTTTTAGGATTGATCATTGCATTTGAGCTTTCATAATTGAACTAGGCCAAATTCCTATTTGCTTTGATGATTTCTGATTTCCTAGCTACAACTATCACTCTCATCTCTATCAACAAATTCCTTCTCCTACTCAATGCATCAACAACTTTGTTAGACTTCCCACATCTAAGCTTCAACAAAAAGGTGTAACTCTACAATAATTCTACCCATCTCATATGTCTTTGATTCAACTTACTCTGACAATTCAAATACTGCAAAGCTTGATGATCTATATAAAACACAAACTCCTTAGGCAACAAGTAATATCTGCATTTATTCAAGGCTCGAACTATGGCATAAAATTCCTGATCATACATTGAATATATCTTCCAGGAATCATTCAATTTCTCAATGAAATATGCTACTACTCTCCCTTGTTGACTCAAAATTGCTCCTATTGTTGTTCCACATGAAATACCTTATTGGAATCCGGTAAAGCCAACATAGGCTACTCAGTCAATTTCTACTTCAATAATTCAAAACTTTTGTTTGCTTCGGTGGTCCACTTGAATTCCTTTTGATCCCATCTCATGGTCTCAGTCATAGGGTTACTAACTGAACTGAATTTTCTGATAAACTTCTGGTAAAAACTAGCTAATCCATGAAATGATCTTACCTCTCCAATGCTTTCCGGTGTAGGCCACTCAACAATGGCTTTCATTTTCTTAGGGTCAATCTTCAAACCATCCTCAAATATCACAAAGCCCAAATAGACTAACTCATCCATCATGAAAGTGCACTTCTTGATATTGATCAACAACTTTTCTTCTCTCAACCTCTATAAAGCTTGTCTTAACTAAAACAAATGCTCTTCTTTTGTTCTACTAAAAATCAAAATGTCATCCAAATACACAATAACAAACTTAGCCAAGAATTTCTTTAATACCTCACTCAGCAGCCTCATGAAAGTGCTCGGTGCATTAGTCAATCCAAAAGGCATCACCAACCATTCATATAGTCCTTTGTTTGTCTCAAATATTGTCTTCCACTCATCACCTTCTCTGATCCTAAATTGATGATATCCACTCTTCAAATATATCTTTGTAAAGTATTTTTCTCAACTCAAACAATCCATTATGTCATCCATCCTAGGCAAAGGAAACTAGTATTTCACTGTGATCTTGTTTATTGCTCTTGAATCGGTACACATCCTCCATTCTCCATTCTTCTTAGGTGCTAATACTGCTCATACTGCACAAGGGCTTAGACTTTCCTTGATCAAACCTTTCTTCAATAGCTCCTACACTTTTCTATTTAGTTCTTCATTTTCTGCTAATGTCAACCAATGTATAGCTTTGTTAGGTAAACTAGCTCCAGGAACCAAGTCCATGCAATGACTAATACTTCTAACAGGTGGCAATCCATTAGGTACATTATTTGAAATGATGTCCTCGTATTCTTTTTAGGAATTAAGGCAAAACACACATTCTCATGTCTCAATCCATCCATGAATTTCCTTCCATCTACTAAACAAATTTTGGTATTTGTACAAACTTCACTCTTCAAAGGTTCCTCCAAAGATAACAATGTTTGCTTAACCCCATTGGCCACAATAGTGTATGTATTCTTCCTCCCATCATGTATTACCTATCTATCAAATTGTCAAGGTCTTCCCAATAAAAGATGACAAATATCCATAGGCATAATATCACATAAAAATTCATCATGATAATTGCCAATTTTCAATTTTACTAAACACCGTTCACTTACTAACAACTTATGTTCATCCTAAATTCATGCTATCTGATAAGGCTTAGGATGTTTCAATCTCTCCAATTTAAACTTATTCACCATCTCTTCTAAAACAAGATTATTTGAACTACCACTATCAATAACAACTTTACAACACTTACTAGATACCTTACATTTGGTCTTGAATAGGTTCTTCCTTTGCAAGGGTTCTTCATCTCCTCTGGTATAACACAAAGCTCTCCTCATCATCAACAGTTCTCCATCATCCGGTTTATTTTCTGATTTGTTGGGGTTTTCTTCCACCACTGCTTCTCTTCTGGTAGCCTCTGTCTTCTTACATTCAAATGCAAAATGTCCTTCCCCTCCATATTTAAAGTAGGTTCCTCTAAATGTCCTCTTGTATTGTCTTCCAAATTTCTCATTCTGATAACCATCTGGTTCTCTCCTCTGGTATAAATTTCTATCATCCTTTAGGTATGAATTACCTTTTTTGCTCACTTCCTTGTCCTTGTTCTGATCTATACTAGTTCCTCTTCCTGTGGTATATCCTCTTCCTCCTTGGAATCTTCCTCCAGTAAACCTTCCACCTCTACCTCTCTGTCTCTGCTCATGTCTTTTGTTCAATTTCTCTTCAACACTCTCCATTTTGATCATACTGAGTTCATCTTGTATAGACATTCACAATCCATTTAAATATCTTGCGATTTGTTCAACTTCATCATCAACATGTCTGGATTTGATGTTCAATTTGTAAAATGCTTCGGTGTACTCCTTCACACTACATTCCTTTTGTCTTAGATTTTGCAACTTCCAGAACAAATCCACTTGATAATTCATCGACACAAATTTTGATTTCAACTTAGCAATCATCCTATCCCATGTCTTAATATTTTCTTTACATCTTCTCTGCCTATCAACTTACAAATGTTCCCACCAAAGAGATGCATGACCTTTCAACTGGGTATAGGCATACTTCACCTTCCTCTCTTCTTTAGTGTTTTCAAAATCAAATTACTTCTCCATCTCCGAGATCCAATCCATCAATTCATTTGAATATAACTTCCCATCATATTTTGGTGGGGTAAAATGAGGTTTAGTGTTCTCCCTACTCAAAACTCTTAAAAACCTTTCTTCATCTAGATCAACTGTCGGTAGGTTCACTTGTTCTGTTAAGGATTCTTCTCCTTCATCTTCACTCACATCCTCAATATATCGGCCTCTTCTTTGGGTTGTTATTCTTAGCAAAATCTCCATCACAAAAGGGTCTCCATTCCCATGCACTCTACCATTCCCATGCAATCCACCACCCTACAACAAAGTTTAGGACACACAACCTCTAGAACAAAACTTATCTCTGATACCACTTGAAGCAGTCAGTGGTGAGGATGGATCTCAAGGAGATCAGTCCAAACCAGTCAGCAAGAGTAAACACAATGGAAACACATAGACATTATGGAGGCAATGCATAACAAATAGTTTTACTACATGAAATTTGAATACATCCAACCAGTAACAATCGAGTTACAACATACCGACACATAAGCCTGGTAGAATAGGTCACATCGGGACCTTGAATCGAAAGATATATCTTTTAGGCACAATCTATCTCTGATTGATTCTAATTAACATTCAAAATTATTGCATTCTAAAGCATGATTACAAATATATATATACCGATCCAAAGGATCCAGTCGACCCAAAAGGATCAAAACCCGAAGAATAGGACCTACTGTGAAAAATGAACAAGGCCAGCCTCTACCAATAGATTCCCTCGGAAAATCCAAAGGATGAAATGTCGAAGGTCTGCCACATGACAAGAAATATCGAGATCAATATCCAAGGCTCTGCAAGCTTCAGAATGGGTTCCAGTAGATCACCAGAATAGGTCTTAGGCAACTGGTAACACAAGAACAACCGGTAACACAAAACTGTCAAGGAAACCAGTAGCGATATCTTTCTAAAAAGTGACCCAAACAAGATGCAGTTTGAAAGCAAGAAAGATGATCAAGTCTTAAAGTAGAATCCAACTCCATAGGATCCCGTGAGCCAAAACTAGGACACATAAAAAGGAAAACTAAAATTGCAAACAGGAAAAAAAACATAAAAGAAAATGTTTTTGGTTGATGCAAGATTGTTGTGAACCAGAGATGCTCCTGCATCAGTTATTCAACTAAAAGAAAATCATATAGATGTTATAAGAAAAGATTGCAGATAATTATGGGGACAACTAATGTGAAAGTGGATGAGCAGCACAAAGACCAAGCTAAATCTTATGGCAGAGACTCGGTAGTGGAAATGATCATAACTGATCCAGTAATGCTTGTACCAGAACAAAATGTTGAACCAGTTACCTGACATCATCAGAAAACTCAACTATAACTGAAGAACAACACAAAGAACCTAAAAATTAGAAAATACCAAAGTATGTAAGGCTAAATCATTTTGAAAATTAGATCATTAGAGACAAAAGCAAGGATGTTATGACAAGAAAAAGATTGGAAAATGAAGAGGTATATTTCATTTCTCAGATCAAACCAGCATCAGTAATTGAAGCTTGTAAAGATGAATGATGGATGTAAGATATGGAAGATGAATTAGATCAGATAGAAAAGAACAATACTTGGACTTTGGTTCCCTGACTAGAAAATAAGAATGTCATTGGAACTAAATGGGTTTTTAGAAATTGTTGGCATTTTTTATTTTATGTTGCGATTGTCATTGATGGACACACACTTGCATTGAGATCCCCTTTATATGTATGAGCTAGAGCTCAATCGGTATCTGTTCCAACTAGTATGTTGTATTCCAGTCTTTAGACTATTGGTGATTTTGCAGAATGTGTCTCTCGGTCTGAAGCGACATGTCGACCCCAAGCGGTTCATATCTCAAGCGGTACAAGGGAGAAAAGCAGCATAACACATTCTTACCAGTATTCATTTTTGTCAAACCAGCAACTGGTATTTTGTATGAACCGGTAATACTCTGTGTTGAGTTACCAATCCATTGATTGTCTGACGGTGCCGACACACTGACGGTGCTTTTTGTGTCGTGTTACTGAGTATGTCTATATTCATTGAACCTAGGAAATTGAAATGTAATCCTATTGGACCGACATGAAATCAAATTCCTTCATAAGGACATCATGTCTAGGGTTCTAGGTTGTTGTTGAAAGTTTTTGTTTGTGCTAGGGTTTAAGGTGGTTGATGAGTTGTTGTAAGAGCGATCTTATCTGAGAAGATCAAGTTGTAACTGAGTGAGAGACAGAGAAGACTGAAGTAATGCTAGAATGCATTAGCTATGAGCTATACTGGATCTAACCAAGCAATTTGTGCTATCTGATAGATCACACACTTGTTGACTACTCACCTCTTTGACAAGTCTATAGCCCTTAACCGGGTAGGCTTAGAGTAGCCTTTGTAAAATCCTCTAACAAGGTGGTTCACCTCTGTGAATCTAAAATCCTCTAGCAAGGTAGGCCTTGATCAGACTTATCTCCTAACAGAGATTGAGATTCCTAATAGGATCTGTTCTGGTGAAGAACATTGTAAGACCTTAACCGGTCTGACCTTAACTAGTTTGGTTTCTATTCTGCAGATAGTAACTTGTGAGTTCCATCTCACCATGGTTTTTCCCATTTGGGTTTCCATGTCAAATATCTTGTGTTATGGTTGTATTTCTTTTGTGGGTGAATGCTTTATTTGCATTTTGGTTTGCTTGTGTGATAATCGGCATGTCTGTTAAGTTGTCTTACTAGTTTATCTTTAGACTATTTAGTTTTGGTATACTAATTCACGCCGCCCTCTTAGTATTCATCAATTGGTATCAGAGCCTACCTTTCTATAAGTTTAACCACTTGGAGAGAGATATGGGGGAATACACCTTGAGGGAGCTTACTCAATGACTCACTTAGTCTAAGAAAGCCTATGATGATCTTATGGTCAAATACAAGGCATCTCAAGCAAAAAGGAGAGAACATGTAGAAAAGCTGATGGAGCTATCTAAAAATAGTTCTACAGATAAAGAAGATATGGAAGCCATGATAGTAGAAGTAAATAAGTTGAATGATTCAAACTCCAATCTGAGAAAGGAGTTGGAAGGACTGACTATCCGGTTTAGTCAAGAGCTTGAGAACTGGAGGAAAGCTGAAGATCTGGTGAAGGACAGAGATCATGAGATCTCCATGTTGAAACAAGAGATTAGTGCACTGATTGCTCACCTTCATGAGAGCAGAATGGAAAAAGAAGGAGTACAAGATGAACTGAACATAGTCATCTCTGAAAATGTAAGCCTAATGGAGACAAATACTGCTATTTCCAAAGAACTCTCTGAGTCAAAGGAAATACTTGCTAAGTTCAGCAAGAGCACTATTAAGCTAGAGGAAAAGTTTGAGTTGGCTAGACCAGTAAAGAATACCAATGGACTTGGTTTCTCTGGACATGAGGAAGGAGAATCCTCAGGAACAAATGATGAAGCACCAAAGAAGCAACCAGCATTCAAAGGAAAAGGTAAGAAAAAATTCAAACCTGTTTGCTTTAACTGTCTTAAAGAAGGACACACTACCAATGTATGTAGGAGCAAAGCCTACAATAATTTTCCTTACTTTATTAACAATGTACCTAGATCTAATAAATTCAATGGTCATTGTTATGCATGCAACAAGTTTGGGAATAGAGAATTTGAATGCAGGTCTATGATGAATAATATTGGAAGATATCCTCCAAGGACCCAAGGAGTTGGTCCTGAACCTTTTGTGAGCTAGAACCACAACTAGTTTAATGTCTTCAATCATCAGCCAAGAAGCAGTGGCCATCAAGCAGCAACTAGATAGAGAGAAAATTGTATGATCTGTCATGGTCATGGTCACATTGCTGCAATATGCAAAAGGAAGAATGGAAACATGAACAATGGACCTTGGAGAGCTCTTGGATTGGTTTGCTATCACTGCAACAAACCGGGTCACATTGCAAGATTCTACATAAGCAAAAAGAGTATATCTGATGATATACCAGTCACTCTGGAAGGAGGAATTGATGTTGGAATAATTCAAGCTGACATGAACAAAACTTGGAAGAGGAACCGGTTTCTGCACCTAGTGTGGAAATATCAGAACTAGCAAACTAAGCTTCAAAAGGCTTAGGGGGAGCAAATGGTGAAATGTTTTTGAACCCCTGGTTTACACTGGTAAAAGACCTTAATCGGTATGTGATACCTGTCGCTTGGCAGAAGACCGAAAATAATAAAAAAAAAAGGCAAATTAGGGTTTACACCCTAATAGAGGAGCATTAATGGCGGTAGGTGAGAGACATGTATAAAATCATTTCCCACTATCTGTTTTCGAGTGAAGAAAAGTTTTTCAAAGAGAAGAGCGAAGAAAAGGCGATTTGAGCTGAGATTTCAAGAAATTGACAAATCGCGAAGGAGATTCAAATTCAAATTGCAAATGGTCAAGTGGAGAACACAAAGTGGTGATTCAGCAACTGACAGAGTGTGGAGTGAAGGAGAATCAGAAAGCCCTAAATTCGCGTTTTAAAGGTATTTATCAAGTTCTTAAAATATTCTACAATGGCTTCCGCATCTCATACCATTTCTAGTGCATCCATTGAGTCTGAAAGTTTTATTCAAAGGAAGTCAAAGTATAATGCCGTAAAACAAGTTCCGGCTAGTGTGATAGTAGAAGAGGGAATTTTTGACTATATTGATTGCAAGATTGAAGACCTAGGGTCTCTAGCCATCCACTCCCAACTAGGTCTGTTTTGTGGAAAGGATAAGAAAATCAAACCAGAATATAGTATCTTAGAGAAGAAGAAACTCCATAATGTTGTATACTTTCTGGAAGACTTTACAGAGGATCATATTAGGATCATTTTGAGAAAAGTCCATGGTGACAAGATGTACCTGGAAAGGATGCATGATATCACGCCATAGGCAATTCATGCAGTCACCAGTTTCTGCAACACAGGCGAAGTGCCAGCCCTAAGGACAATAAGCAAAAAGGAAATGTCAAGGCTCACCGGTTCAGTGAGCAATTCATGAGGCATGTCAGTCAACTCTATCAAGGATGATCTGGTTAAGTATGCTTGCATGGTGATAGGCTACCGAACATTCTCTGCCAGTAGAATTAACTCTGTATCTGTTGTAGTGGTAAACACCGCTTACTGGATGATTAAAGAGGATGCATCATTCGACCTATGCACCAGTATGTAGAGGCAACTCCTGTCTAATCTAAAGTCGATCAAATAGGATAATGCACTTAGATTCAAGTTTTGACAACTATTGGTTGGGTTGTTCTTCTATTTCCAAGGCTACTTTCCTGGAGTAGGAGATGTCCAGTGGTCTCTTAACCAACCGATAACCAAGCAGATCAAGGAAAGCATTCAAGCAATCAGAATTGGTTACCTTGATGTGCTGAACAAGTATTTTGATGAGTTCAGATGGAAAATGAGTCAAAGGATGAGGATCTCAGGTGACATCATCAAGAAATATGAAGATGACATCTGTTTCACCATCCAGGTGGACAAATGCTTAATGGAGGTTGTTGAGCCTAGAATGGAAGAAGTGGAGCCAATGGGCTATGAGGTGATGTACGATATGCTGGAAGGGTATGCCTCAACCCTTATTGCCTCACCTCTTGATCCTAAGGCAAAGAGGACCAGAACCTATTTGGAAAGGATTGCACCGGTCAAGGAACCCTCTGTTAAGAAAGGAAAAGAACCAATAGCAAAGAAGGCAAAGGCAGTGCCTGCAGCATCGACATCGACTACTACTGCAACTCTAAGAGTGACCAATCGGTCACCTACAAAGAAGAAACCGGAAGTGGCACTGGCAAAAGTCTTTGAAAGAAAAAGGAAGACTAAGTCAAATGAACCGGACTCTAGAGAGACTGAGTCTGAGGAGATGCCAAAGAAGGACAGACAGATGAAGAAGATGAAGAAGAATGAATCAGCAACATCTACACCTGTAAATATTGATATCTCCACATATAAACCTTTGACACATAGTCAAAGAATAATAGAGAATATTAGGAGAAAATTACTTCATGACTTAGTAGATTATTATGATGATTTTAGTGATGAGAAGAAAGAAGAAGTACTACAGGAGATTATTATTTATTTGCGTAAGAATGACTGATCGCCATCAGAGATTAAATCTCAGACACCGGATTCCTTATATAAGGCATTAGATAATAAATGGCGCATTGCCATAGAAAAAGAACAAGAGATTAGGGAGAAAGTCTTTGCACAGGACTTTCCTGACCTCTCAAACTTAGAATTATTTGATGTTTTGGACCAAAATAAAGGACTTTTCTTCACAAGGAGAAGAAGACTCTGGCTATTAGAGGGAAGAGTTGATGATGTTGAAAAAGACACTCATCATTATATGGATCATGCTATCCATGCTCACAAAGCATGTATGGCCAACTTGCAAGTGGAAAAAGAACTGGTTATATCCAAACCGGATGAAGTTTTTGATGAAGAAGGAAACCCGGTTGAAGAACCAATCGACACTATTGATGTCAATGCCATGGATGTAGAAGGTGTCACTCAGGACATACCTTCTAAGGGAACAGGATAGGTGCAACAGGTCGAACAGGGCAGTGAGCAAGCTAAGGACAGACAGGAAGCGACTAAGGAACAAGAAGAGAAGAAGAAGAGGGATGAAGATGAGAAAAAGCAAAAAGAGGAAGAGAAGAGAAAAGAGGAAGAGGAGAAAAGAAAAGATGAAGAGAAAAAGAAGCAAGAAGATGAGAGGAAAAAGAAAGAAGAAGAGGATATGGAAGAAAAGAAGAAGAAGAAAAAGGAAAAGAAGAAGAAGGAAGAGGAAGATAAAGAAAAGGAAAAGTGGAAGGAAGAAGAAAAGAAGAAGAAGGAAGAGGAAGAGAAAGAAGAGGAGAAGAGGAAGGAAGCTGAGAGGAAAAAGAAAGAAGAGGACGAAAAGGAACATGAAAAGAAGAAGGAAGCAGAGAAAAAAAAGAAGGAAGAAGAAGACAAGGCAGTGGAGAAAAGAAAAGCGGAGAAAAATAAATCAGAAGAGGACAAGGCAGCGGAAGCAGTGAAGAGCACATAGATGCTCCGAAGGCAACTGGGAGTCAAGCCAAACTGATTGATATCACTAGTCCTATTGATCTCTAGTCTACAAATGAATCGGAGCTAATGCAGAGCATCAAGGTTTCTCAAGAGCGCCTTGAAATCATTCGAAGGAAAAAGGAGCAAGATATAATTCAAGTAGTTGTAGACACCCTTACCGGTTTGATCCCTAGTACCAATCTTCCCAACACTGAATCATCACTAGCAAAGCTTAAGCTACTATGTATATTAGTGGATGATCAGGTGCAAAGCTTGGAAGAAGCAGCTAAGGTAAATGTCAAGAAAGAGCATGAAAAGGCTCTTAACATTGCTCTGGTGAAGAAGTTGAATGAACTCCAGTCTGAACTGCTGAAAGACCAAAAGGATATAAGGGACGCTTTGGATGAGGGAAATCTACTGCTAAGCAAAATCTATCAACCCCATCTATTCTATGATGATGTGCTAGCTCAGAAGAAAAAGCTTCAAACAGACTTACAGTCTTACTTGAGCACGTTTAAGCCACCTTATGATTCTGTTGCAACTTAAGGGTAAACTGTTCACCGGTTTCACATCCAGTCAGCCAAAATGGAGCAAGAGATCAGCACATGGTCTAGAGATTTGCAAGAGCTTCAACTGGTTCTACTCTCATGTTTGCAAATTCTTTAGAAGTGTTATCTGAGCTTGGATGCCTTGACAGTTGCATAGGAAATGAGCATAGTTGATGCCATGGAAGAACAGGTCTCCCAGATGCAAACAGAGAAAGAAGTGGCCACCTCCCTACTTGAGTCCTGGTCTCTATCAATGAAACAATTTTTGCAGGACTATAAATTGGTTTTTGACAAGTATTATTCCTTGTTGTCATAAACTTTTATTATTTTAATATCAAATGGAAACAGGGTTGTTCAGTGGTACTTTGTCATTGTTGGCAAAGGGGGAGAAGTACTCTATCTATTTTGGAGAAGTATAGGGGAGAAGTATTTGGCTTTAAAATTTTTCTATATGATTTGATATATGCTATATGCTCTGATATCTCAATGTTTATGCTCTGTATGCAAAATTGCTATACATTGTATTGATTAAGGGATAGTGTATGTGCTTAGGGGGAGCAATTTTGTTAATGGCATATTTTTGTTGTAAAACACTAAGATGTCAAAATTTTATTTTCCTAAGTGTTGCCATCAATGCCAAAGGGGGAGATTGTTGGCATTTTTGATGTTTATGTTGTGATTGTCATTGATGGACACAAACTTGCATTGAGATCCCCTTTATATGTATGCGCTAGAGCTCGGCCGGTATCTGTTCCAATCGGTATGTTGTATTCTAGTTTTTAGACTATTGGTGATTTTGTAGAATGTGTTTCCCGGTCTGAAGCGACATGTCAACCCCAAGCGGTTTGTAGATCTCAAGTAGTACGAGGGAGCAAAGCAGCATAACCAGTTTTCATTTTTGTCAAAACGGCAACTAGTATTTTGTATGAACCGGTAATACTCTATGTTGAGTTACCAACCGGCATTTTGTGACGAGTTACCAATCCACCAATTGTCTGATGGTGCCGACACACTGACAATGCTTTTTGTGTCATGTTACTGAGTATGTCTAGATTCATTTAACCTAGGAAATTGAAATGTAATCCTATTGGACCGACATGAAATTAGATTCCTTCATAAGGACATCATGTCTAGGGTTCTAGGTTGTTGTTGAAAGTTTTTGTTTGTGCTAGGGTTTAAGGTGGTTGATGAGTTGTTGTAAGAGCGATCTTATCTGAGAAGATCATGTTGTAACTGAGTGAGAGATAGAGAAGACTGAAGTAATGCTGGAATGCATTAGCTGTGAGCTATACTAGATCTAACCAAGCAATCTGTGCTATCTGATAGATCACACACTTGTTGATTACTCACCTCTTTGACAAGTCTGTAGCCCTTAACTGGGTAGTCTCAAAGTAGCCTTTGTAAAATCCTCTAACAAGGTGGTTCACCTTTGTGAATCTAAAATCCTCTAGCAAGGTAGTCCTTGATCGGACTTATCTCCTAACAGAGATTGAGATTCCCAATAGGATCTGTTCTGGTGAAGAACATTGTAATATCTTAACCGGTCTGACCTTAACCGATCTGGTTTCTATTCTACAGATAGTGACTTTTGAGTTCCATCTCACCGTGGTTTTTTCCATTTGGGTTTCCATGACAAATATCTTGTGTTATGGTTGTATTGCTTTTGTAGGTGAATACTTTATTTGCATTTTGGTTTTCTTGTGTGATAACCGGTTTGTCTATTAAGTTGTCTTACCAGTTTATCTTTAGATTGTTTAAGTGTTTAAGTGCAGTGTTTTTTGGTATACTAATTCACCCCCCCCTCTTAGTATTCATCAAAAACAAATTGAATGAGGATGGACAAGTTGTAAGAAACAAGGCTAGATTGGTCTGCAAAGGATATTCTCAGAAGGAAGGAATTGATTATGGTGAAACTTTTGCACCAGTAGCTAGAATTGAAGTTGTTAGACTATTTCTTGCTTATGCAGCCTATAGGAACTACAAGGTATATCAAATGGATGTTAAATATGCATTTTTGAATGAAGAAGTTGAAGAGGAAGTCCTTTTTGAGCAACTTGATGAATTTTTACTAACAGATGTCAAATCCTATGGTTTGAATTAGGTCTAGATGTGGTATGTTGAGCAACCGTGTTTGTATGAGATATTGTTGTGCGTTTGGAGATTTCCTGGATGTCTTGGCTTTTCAGAAGATGTGTTGTTGGTGCTACTTAGTGCTATATCTTTCAGTCTGGATTGATTTGAAAGTCAAGGTTTTTGGTCCGAATGTTGAAGTTGTGTAATGACAATTGTATAGTATGTGAATAATGTTTTGGGTTTGTATTTTGGCAATGTACATAACCTGTTGATCTGTTTGATGAGGAACATTGTGATTTGGTCCACTTCTCATTCCTTCCCACCATCAGAATGTTTAGTGGTGACCTATTTTAGATCTCTGTCTTGGTTGACCTAGAGGATTATGTTTTTTCAGAGACGACATATGTAGGAGTATGATCTGGATGAGTTGGTATGGCTTTTTGTGTTGAAGGCATACGAGATTGAAAGAATCTAATTGATGTGTAAGTGTTATGTTGTAGATTGTTACCAGAAGTGCTTCCAACAGTGCAGATAGTGTTTCAGTGGTGGACTCTCTTTTATTTTTCTCTCTTCCACAGTGAGTCTTTTTTTGGACAGTGACCCCTCCAATTGTGAGCCTTTCTAGGTAGTGAGCCCACTTGCAGTGAACATCTTGGCAGTGAGCCATGATTTATAAAAATTACCTTAACTAGTGTTTCTATATTGAGAATTAGCATTCTTTGTGGTTTTTCCCTTCTTGGGTTTTCCAAGTAAACTCTAGTGTTATCTGCACGTCTGATCTATTATGTGCATATCCTTTCATTCTTTAATTAATTATATTAGTTGGTTTGGATCTGTGAATGAAAGTTTAAATAATTTTTTTATTATCAACTGATTCACCCCCCCTCTCAATTTTCTGGATATTCAATAGATATATCTCTCCCTCCCTCCTCCCTCTTATTCTCTACCTATCTCTCTCCATTTCTCCTCCATATTTTTATTCCCCCTTTAACTATCTTTTTCTCCCTTCCCCCCTCCTCTTTCTTCCCACTCTATATTCCCCATCTCTCCCTCCCTCACTCCCTCCCTATCCAACTACCTATCTCTCTATCTCTACCTCTCTCCCTTTCTCTTCTCATATATCTATATCTATGGCCTCTCTATCTCCCTATATTTCTCCCCACTCTCTCTCTCCATATCTATTTATCTCTCTACACTTGTCTCTATTTGTTTGTATTTCTATTTGTCTCTCTCCCCCTCTCAGTCTCTCTCTACATCCTATTATATTTTTACCTCTAAATCACTCCATCTCACCATCTATACGTCTCTCTATCTCTTCCCCTCCATCTCTCCCTCCATATCTCTTTATCCTTACATTTCCCTCTACCTCTATCTATTTATATCTTTCTTCCTCTCTCCCTCTATCTTCATATCTACCTCTATCCTAAGTTTCTCTTCACCTCTATCTCTACACGTCTCCCTCTCCCCCTCTCCCCCTCCCTCTTCCTATGCCTCTATACTTATATATCTCTTTGCCTCTCGATCTCCATTTCTCTATATTTGATCTTCCATATGTCCCTCTATCTCTATCACATTATCTTGTTGTCTCTCTCTACCCATATACATCTCTCTCTCTACCTATCTCTATATCACTTCATACCTCTATCTATATCTTTATATATATCTCTCTATCATTCTCTCCTTCTTTCATTCTCTCTATATATTTATTTCTTTCAACTCTATCTATCTCTAGCTCATAGCTATATCTCCTTAACCCTCTTTCTCTCTCGCTCTTCCCCTCTATGTCTCTCACTTTCTATCCTTATATCTCCTCATCTCTCATCCCTCCCTATTGAAGATGTAACATGAGTCTCATGGTAATTGAGCATGATTATTTTCTTATTTCTAAGGTTTTGTTTTAGTACTGTTTAGATCTCTATAAATAGATGCAAAGTTGATTTGAAGCTATCACTTCTCCATTGAAAAAGTTTTTATACAAATAATATCATTTGCTAAATATTCTACCAATTGACCTCTTGTAATACACAAATGTATACATACAAACACCAAAATTTATCCAAATTGACCTTTCAAAACTCTTCAGCGTACCCATTGCACACTAGAATGTGATTGCTAGTAACTTTGAATAGCTCAACGCATGATGAAGATGAAACAGGTACTTATTATCTTGACTTGTAATCCCTATTTTCAAACTCTGCATAAATCTAGATAATCCCTATTTTCAAAGCCTAGATAATACTCAGAATGGTTGTCTATTTATGGGGAAACTGTGATGCATATGCCCATAGAATGAATTGCTTGAAAGACTTATAGTTGACTATCATTTTCACTCCTAAATTAGATCCATATATTCAAAGTCCAAAATTAATGGCAGTGTTCATGGCGGATCCATCAGTAATGACTTTTGTATGGAACTCTTCAAGTTCTTTTTTGAATGGAACTCTGAAAATTCTTCTAGATAAGATTTATCTTTTCTTTTTATATTGGATTGCTTTAACCATTAACTCGTTCTATCAGTAAGTCATTATAATTAGATTTATGAGAAACCATTGGATTTATGTTTGGATATTCTAGAAAATTAATTACTTTCAAACAATAATGTTTATGATATATTATCACTTCTTCTTTCATAGTTACCAACATAATAAGGGCATGCTTTCTCCCATTCATTAACAAGGAATAAGTATGTTTCCTACAGTAATGGGTATCCATTCTATCATACTAAGAAAAACCTTCTTAAAATAATGTGAAATAGATCCTTAGGTGTAAGGTCACTCCACATCATGTCTTCATAAATTCTTACCTAAAAAAATAGAAAGAATTGTTGTTTCACCATATTTTACATCCTTGTAAGAATGAGGGTAAGATACTCTTCTTAAAAGAATTTTTTCTACCATCTCAAACAAAAATAAATTATCTATTCTCTCATTAGAATTATAACCTTGCAACACTTACTTTTTTCTTGCATGTTTTCCTAAAAAGAGTCATTCACTACACGCATTCATTTTTTGTTCTTTTAAATTTTAGAAATTTCCTATTAATGATAGGGGCCTCTATGTAGCTTATCCCCTTCATTCATTCAAATGATACATGTCTCTTTTCATTTCCCCAACTAACATCACTTTAGGGGACACTTGGTCTACTCCTACCTAATTATATTTGTGAGAATTAAATAACATTATGACACACTTCTCTACACTTGTACCACTTCTTAGAGAATGTTCACCTTTTTTTTTTTTCTAATAAGGTCATCCCTCATGCTTCATGACTATATTTCTAGTTGTGGGTAGGATTGGTCGATTCATCCTAGTTGAACCCCCTTTGGTTCTACATTTATATGTTTAATCTTCCAAGTGGTAGGTTCTCTTTCTCCACCAAGTCTTCCTTTTTGGTAGAATTCCTCCATGGTTCATATCATTATCATGCTCAACTCATCCTATATGGTCAGTTTCATGCCATTGATATATCATGCTATCTTATCAAGGATTAAACCTTGCTAATCAGATTTAATAGAATTATTGTAGAATTATTCAATATAGGTCTTTAACCTCATCTTCGTTTCCCACAAGTTTTATAAATTCTTTAGCAATCCAAGATTATAATCAATTAGTAGGAACTTGGCTTTCACTCTTGTCACTATCCTATCTAGTTGGGTGATATTATCTCTCATATTTGTTCAATTTGTACCTTTTTATACCTATGCGCAACATTCATTTATTTGTGTCATTCTCACCCTTCATGGATGAGTCATGTTTAATATACTCCATTTATATGAACTAAATCAATCAATTCATCACTAGTACAAAAACAACAATAAATGACTCCCTATCCAAGCAGGTAAGGTGATGTTGCTTGAAGCTACCCTTCAAAATTTGCCTATCTATGCCCTTAGTCTATTCAAAATCCCCAAGAAGTTTGTTGAGGCCATTGAAATAATTCAAAAAAAATTCTTATGGTTAGGAGTGGAAGATAAAAATAGAATCCCCCTTATTGCATGGAATAAAATTTGTACTCCCAAGGCTTTTGGGGGTTTGGGATTAAGGAACATTATAACTATGAATAATGCCCTATTAGCTAAACAAATTTGGAGAATAAAAGGGGAGGAAAGGGAATGGAATTCAATTTGGAAAAAGAAATACCTTCATATGCAACCATCTAAGGAAGAATTCATAGAAAATTCTTTTCTTGTTGAAGGATCTGCAATTTGGAATGCAGTTCAAATGGCTAAAGCTTGCACTGCAGCTGGAAGAAAGTGGAAATTGGGGAATGGGAGAATTATTAGATTCTAGGAGGACAGATGGCTTATGGATAAACCGCTGAAGGAAATCCCCATTCTTAAGGAATAAAAAGACTGTTTCAAAAGTAGGTATGGAGACTTTGTTAAAGACTACTGGAGAAATGGGAAGTGGATTGAGTTGAGCCAGCTTTGTCTGGGTTTAAAACTTTTGGAGATTTTGCTTTCTTCCAAAATCCTTATGGATCTTTTTGAGGATTGTTTGATTTGGAGGGAAACTTCTAATGGGAAATATTATGTGTCTTCAGTGGTGTCTGTCCATTACAAAGTCCTGAAAGAGATCCCTTTGTGGGCTAAAGTGTGGATAAAGATGTTGACGCCCATAATCAATATCTTCTTTTGGATTTTCATCCAAAATAAGGTGCCAACTCTTGATAATCTCCATAAGCGTGGATTTGTTTTTCCTAACAGGTGTTCTCTTTGTTGCAGGGAGGAGTTTGCTTGTCATATCCTCTACCAGTGCAATTTCAGTCAAGAAATTTGCAATATTATTTTTAGTAGATGGAAGTTAAGCTAGGTTTTCCTGAACTCTCTAGAAGAATTTTGGCAGCAATGGTATTGCCCTAGTTTCAACTCAAAGAATGTTGAGCTTTGGAAACTTACTCTCCCTATTGTCATATGGAACATTTGGAAGAAGCGTAACAATACGATTTTTAGGAAAAAAAGTGCAAACCCTGAAGTGGTGGTCGACAAAATCTATAGAGGGATCTATGAATGTCTATATGGAATTGATAATGGTTTATCTTCTAAAGAAGACTTTGATGAAAGATGGAACCTCTCCAATAATAGAAACAGTAAGGATAAGGGTAGGGATGGTCTTTTCTGGTGCTTTCCTTCCTAGGGATGAATCAAGGCCAACTTTGATGGGGTGTCTAAGGGAAATCTTAGGAAAGCTGGTTATGGGGGCATTGTCAGGAATTTTGTTGGAAGTTGCCTTGTGGCTATTGGTGGCCCTTTGGGTAATCAAACGAGTCACTATGCTAAAGCCTCAGTGGCACCTAGTGGTTACCAAAGTTACTGAAAATTGGAAAAATGGCTCCTTCAAAACTCATGGAGTGAGATTCAAGCTGGATGCAGACCTAATTTCCACGGTCACAGGTATGCCCCATTCTGGTCTTAGTTTCTTTAGGGACTTGAAAGTGTCTAATAATGTGGTGAATATTTTTTGCATAAAGAGAAGGAGAGAGAGAAATTAGGAAAAGCTTCAGGGGGTATTATGATGCTTCTAATATCAAAAAAATCTAGGGTTGTGTGCTTAACGCAATTATGGAATATATAACTGTGGAGGGTCATTTCACTAGGGTCCACACCTACCATTTTGTGCTTATAAATCACTTTAGATATGAGAAGAGGATTTCTTTGACCTATTACCTTTTCAGGTCTCTATCGCGGTCTTTGAATAAGCATAGTAAGAACCCCTCTTCTCCTGTGCTTCATTACAATCTTATTTTGCTCATTTATGAGCATTGCAAGATTCTGGCTATACAAGAAAACAAAAGGTTATCGGTATCACTGGGGAAAGGAAAGAGGAAAATTGAGGAATGTGGGCCCAATAAGGATGAGTTGATACAGAGAAAAAAGTTTTAAAAAACTACTGTGGAGAAAATTCAAGAGGACACGGGTAAACAAAAGGATACGAAGGTTGATTCTGAGGACATGGGAAAACATGAAAGTGAGATGGAGACCTATGAGTTTGATAGAGAGGAGAGCTGGAAAGAAGAGGAAGTGGGGGAAGAGGAAGGTGGAGCAGAGGATGTTTTTGATTAGAATAGCCCTATCCACAATGTGAGTATTGGTAATGTTAACATCCAGCCTGTGGAGGAGTAGGACAAGGAAAGGGAAATGGAAACTGAGCAGGAGAAGGATAAGGATAAGGAGAAAATAAGCAAGGATCAGGATAAAGCTGGAGATGGGATTATTCTAGATAAACTCAAAAACTAGTCTGAGGCTCGTATGGGTTTTGATAGGTGGGTATATGAAAGAATCAAGAAATTGGAAAAAAATGATAAGCAGCAGGAAGAGTAGGGAAAGAAAGATGAAAGTAACCAGGAGCAGTGGAATAAGATTATGGAGGAAAAAGTGGAGAAGCTGGAAGCTCAAATTTGTAAGTTAGAGGAAGGAAAGACAACCATGAAGAACTTTTTGGTTATGATTTTGGAGATCCTTACCTCTGTGACCAAGAATATGGAGGAAATTGTCAAGTTCCTTGAAGGCTCCAACACTTCCAAACCTGTTGTGGGCCTAGATGGTGATGAGGATGCTACTAAGGCAGGGAACATGGAAAATGTTCCTAGTGGTACGACAAAAAGGACTAGGGTGAGTATGAAAAATGATGCTTTGGCCTCTTCCCAGGAAATCCCAATGCTCAGGGATAATATCAAATATTTGCAACAGATTAGTGGAAATTTGGCTAATGCATTAAAATCATTAAGTAATTTGTCTTTTGTCATTTTTCTATTTTGGCTGGATGTTGCTAGTTTTGTTGGGATTTTATGTTGGTTATAGCCTAGAACTATGTTGGTTTTTTTACAGAATGTCTTTTTTTGCTTCTTAATGCTTTCATCTTTTAAGGTTCTTTTGTAAAGGGTTTCGGGATCCCTTCAAAACCTATTTTTCCCGTAATAAAAAACAACAATAAATGACTAAAAACCTACTAAAAATTGCATATAAATGACTAATCTTGGTCACGTGACCATTAGTAGTTTATTGCTAGTCATTTATAATGCGACCAAATTTATGACTAAACCATTTTGGTCATTTATTGGTTGTTTTGATTGATCAATTTGGTAGCATATTTAGTGGTTAATTTAGTCATTAATTTGGTATTATAATAGTATATTTGGTGATCAATTTGGTAAAATATTTGATAGTATATTTAATTGTTAATTTAGTCATTGATTCTTGATAACTGGTCATTTATTTAGTCATGGTAGTCATTTATTTAGTCATTGTATTCATTAATTGTCATTTGAATACCATTTCATTTAATCTAGATGTTGGAAATTTCTAGTTAAGTGTGAGAACATATAATCAAGTAAATTTATATGAAAAGATGCATACATGGGTGAGTTCACAATAATGGTTCCCACTTTCATCGACGAAGGAAAAACACGATGGCAGGAAAAAAATTCGGCCCATAAATTTATGTTAAGTTTTATATACAATCTTCTTTGCAAAATACATGCTTTATATATATATACACACACACACTTTAGTCTTTGTTGATTAAAAGAGAGAAACACACACACACACATATATAATATAAATAAAATATATATATGCATATTTTGTATTTATAATATATATGCATATATACAAAATATATATATATATATACATATATATAAAATATACATATACATATATATATATATATTGTACATATGTATTTATATTATATATACAGAACATGCAACATGCTATATATATATATATATAAAATAGGGTTGTAGGCTGAGGGTTGTGTCCCCATGGGGGCCGCAACACCCACGACAGGGGGGATGTGACTCCCATGGGAGCTACAGCATCCACAGTGTGGGGGTTGCGACCCTCTAGGCTTCGAAGCAACCACATCATGGGGGCTGCAGAGTCCAATGGATTCGTAGCACCCATGACATGGGGGTTGTGACCCCATGGGCACCATAGCACCCACGACATGGGGGTTGCGTCCCCATGGATGCCACCTCCATACCATGGGGCAGGGGGGATTCAATCCCCTTTTGTAAATAATTTTTTCAAAAATAAAAAAAATAATAATAATAAAAACAATAGAATTCATGAAAAAATTCCTTGCACAATACAAAGAAAGGTATTTGAACCCCTGGAATACAACATAATTTACATTCCTCCTCAATTCATACTGGAGATTTGCAAAAAAAAATAAAAAAGGCAAAATCAGATCTAAAGATAAATAAAAAATCAGAGTGGTAGAAAGAAGATTTAGGAAAAACCTTTGATCTTCATGGTTGAATTTATGAATCCAAAACACCCTTGAAAAATCTGCATCAATAGCTTCCACAAAGGAGGCTAGGGTTAGAAAATCTGGAAAAATTGTTCAAATGAAAAAATAGGTGTAGAATTCCCCTTTCTTTCCATCATAATAGAAGTTAGGGTTACCCAATGAATCCCTAAGATCCAATGGTGGAAATCAAAACAATCTAATGGATGATAATTAATGCTCAACTCATTAGGTTTTGGCTAGAAAAATAAAATAAGGAATTAATCTAATTAACTAAAATTAACTCCATGGTGGGGTTGATGGTATTAGGTACCCATAACTTGGGGGTTTGAAAAACAATTTGATATATAAGATTTGGTGTGTGTGTGTATATATATATATTGTGTTAGGAATTACATGCAAAAACTATCAATTAAATGCCAATATAATATGTCAGCCAATAGAAGAATAACTCCCGACACCTTTATAAAATAATAAAAGTCATTTGAGCTTTCAGGGGTGCTACCCCTCGACCCCACCGTGTATCATGACAGGGAGCGCGTTAGAGGCATTGTTCCTAGACCCCGCAAGGAGCACTAACCCCAAACCCCCATTAACTAATTTGAGGGGAAACTACACTGATAAAAGTGGGAGAAATATATCCCTTGAGTCTGATTAGGCTCCATAAAACAACATATTTCTACTAGTGCATTGAGTTCCAAACTCCTCGAGAAGCATGCTAGCTCCATCTTTGTTCCCTTTCTAATTTTCAAAATTGTCTTAAAGGGTTCCATTATATTGTGTCCATTTATGCATATACATATTTAAATTCTTATCCCATACATCGACTCCTTTCTCTTCATTCTCACTTATAGCTCTCTCATTTTTTTGGTCTCTTCTTCTATTTTTTATTTAGAACTTTACTCAATCTTGAACTTCTATTATAGATTCCAAACATTAATTCACCCTTCCTACAACTTTTTCCTACAAAAGAATCTTTCAATATTCTTCTCAAAGGAACATTATTTTCTTGACTCTCTCATTCTTACCACTTAGATCCACAAATGGTTTTCACTAGGATCTAGTTTTCCTCACACCAAGTATAATCCACTCCTTCCTGAGTTTGTGTCCTACTCTAATACCATGCTAATGAAATTGTCTTACCATTTATTACCTAGGACGTAATGAATTTCTTTAAGTTAACTCACTAATCCAAATGCATGGGGATTCATGTAGTAACTTGTATACATCAAGTTAGATCCACTAGTTACCACAAGTGACTAGATAATGAAAATGCATATTCATCACTATTATTATATGTAAAATAGAACACACACACACATATACACTTTTAAAACATAAAAAGTCTTTAAAAAGCCCTAACTAGATTAAAAATGTCATCATGTAAGGGAATGAACCTAAAATTGGATAACAAAAAGGTGAGTCAGATTGAGTAGCATTTAATTTTTTTCTTTAAATTACCTAATATATTATCCTTGCATTTATTATATAGCTAACAAGATTATAGAGGCACAAAATTATTCCCTCCCTTGTTTCTCCATATGTCCAACTTGTTTTCTTCCCAAAATATCGTTACACACCTATATACCCTAGCACATGATCATTCAATTTTGTATTGTTGTTCATCAAACCACACAAGCCAAGAAAATGCTCCTTGATTCATATGTAGTTTGATTCTCTACCTTTCTTAATCAAAACCTATGTAACCCTTTATTTTTTAGAGATTCTTTGGGTGTTACTTTATGTAGTGTCATAAATTGTAACTAGTACAATTTATATCTCATGTTTGTGCTCCTACTCTAGTGTGTTCTATCCCCATCCCCTCTCTAGGTCTATTTTGGTCCTATTATCCAACCCTGATGCCATGAATGCCATTTAGTGGACCCCATCCTGGAGGTACTTCCCCATTTCCCTTTATGCTATTCTTGTTTGTAGGAGGACCAAGGTGCCTCGAAATTCCCTAGTCCCCCTTAAAAATCCCCAATTTGAAATGAGATAGGCTCTTTATATCCCTAATGGCTTCCCATCTTTGTAGCTACACATGACTATTAGATATCAATCATAATTTACCTAGGAAACCTTATATAAAGGCATCCTATCAATTCATTTTCACCTAGAAGCAATTGAAGTCTATATACCTTTTTATTTATGCATTTGTTAAGCATTGATCATCAAACCGTTTCAGTGATTCAAGACTGCATTTCATCCTTCAAGCATTGTGGGAAAATTTACATCAATCTTCATGCCAGTGTGTGTGTGTGTGTGTGTGTGTGTGTGTGTGTGTGTGTGTGTGTGATTAGGGTTTTTCATGTTCGTGTGTTTGTCATTCCATTACATTCAACATTTGTGATTACATTCAAAGAGCATTTCATCATCATAAATAATTATATATTTGAGGTATAGATCTCCTTAATATTTATTTCACTATTTGCATTATTTCATTCAAGGTTAATTCCTAAACTAGGGTTCCACTTAGGCAAACCCCTATCCACATGAACATATTTGCTTTCTTTCTATGTGTAGGAATAGGCTTAGGAGTTGTACTTAGGAATTTTGTCAAAGTTGATAGTGACAAATAGGTTCAAATTTTGACAGAGGAAAATTCAGAGGAATAGGACAAATTTGTGCTACCTGGTCTCAAAAATCAAGCTGAACTTTTGGGAACAAGTTTCGAATATATTCTTTTTCCTAGATCCCAGTTTGTAGCTTAATGGGACATTTGTAGCATTCCATATTTGTCAATTTTCTTCAATTATAACTTACTTTTTCCTAGTTCACAAGTACATTCCAAATTAAACTAAGAAAGAGGATAATCATTCATAACCAGTGAATCTAATCAAAATTTTAGCCCTTTCCTTATTTGAATTGTGGCTAGACCTATTGGGTTCCATCCCCTTTCAATGTATTGGGTCAATTTGGTTATTTAGTGGTTTTATTGTTTTAATTGGTGAAACCCTAATTCCTAATTTTTACCACAATACATTTTGGTGAATCCGACTCATTGCATGCTTATTTTTTGTTTATGGTCTCAAATCTGATACAAATGCATTTAAACATTAAATTTTGCACTCGTAAATCATATTGGCAATTAAATTACATAAATTTAGTGGTTAAATTCATATAAGCCATAATTTATTTTACTAAAATTGACTTAAAGGTTGCATAATATTTCAATTGTATTTTTAGATCTGATTGTTATGACATGTTATGTTCAAATTTAAATGCATATATTGTCCACTATCATAAATTACATTGTTTAATTCATTAGTTACTCAATCATTATAAAAATAAATTGGATTGTTTAATCATAGTTTGCGTTTCAAAACTTTGCATTCAATATTTGAAATTCAAATCTACTCCTTCATTCTCTTATTTGAAATATAGTTGTTATCTTCGTTTTCTAATTAAATTTCAAATTTAATTCAAGATCTTCATAATATTCTCTTTCATGTATATTATGATAACCTAGTTATCTCTTTCATTTATAGCTATTATTTATCCTCTCCCAAAATTGGTCCCACCAATGAGGGCACATTGGTGCAAGAAGAGAATATGGATACTACTTTTAAATATCTTCCTCCTAGAGATGAAGCTTTGGAGAATAATGTTTTGTTGGCAGCAACAATGAAGGAAAACTGAGGGGGGGGGAGGGAGAATTAGTTTTCACCAAACTTAAACAAATTAACCACAACTACATATCTGCTCATTAACAACAAGAACAAAGATAAACACCACAACAACAATACACATAACAGACATATTTTTACGTGGAAAAACCGGTTAAGGGAAAAACCATAGTGGGAACCTACCCACAATATGATGATACTCCATAGTAGTATATGTAAATATTACAATGGGGAATGCATGTGCATTTAGACACACTTCCTAGAGCTCATTGATCAAATACAAGAGAGGGATACAACCCCCATAGGAAGAAAGGAAGGCTCAGTACCATACAAAGATCAGACACCAATATGGATTACATGAACTAGAAGAATAACATCTTCAAATACATAATCACAATTCCAGTTAAGCACACTGTCTGCTTTACAACTCTCTTCTTCACTTCATCACTCTTCTAAAAGATCAAATTCTTGTTCACACATACAACACCCTCTAATAACACATACACACATCTTATATTACTCTTATTTATACAAATCATCAACCTTAATTTCAAGGTCAGCTCAACTCATAATACCTAATTACAAAATTACATCACACGATACATAAATCAATATGCGTACCAATACAATATCGACAAGTAACATAGCTTGGACCTAAATCAAAATCTTGAACATCCAACACCATCAAATATCTCACCAAGATCATCTACAACATGCAAGAATCATCGGGTCGGCCAAAAGGTCATATAACACGAAGGATACTGCCATACCAAGAAAATATCAATAACATGCACACCGATTAATGCAGACCAGCAACATGAATAGAACATGATAAAAAAAAATCAACAAGTAATGTGAATTCCACCACAACAACCTCAACAACTTGTATTATTAGAATCATCATCATCTCCCTCTCGGAGCTCAAGAACACCAACATAACTTACTGACAAACTGAAAGATACAGTTGTGAAGTTATAAATCATGAACCACTTAGACCGAGGACACACATGAATGTCCCAAACACTCTCAAAAATCTTCTCAACATAATGAATCAATTCTAGAGAAATACAACCCACAAATCACAACTCTACAATACAAAACTAATAGAAAAACTAGTCATCACACTGGACCTCATAACTTGATCAAATCACCTTCCAGAGCACTCAAAATCATACCAAATCAATTGAAGATACTAATATTTTAATCCTTAAATTTGCATCAACATATCTACAACATACCAAAGAAACCAACTCTCTAAAACACCAAAGCACATGAACATAGGAATATGTTGACATTAATGGCAATAACACATTCCAACAACTCTAATATCCAACAATGTCCCCCTTTAGCATTGATGGCAATATATGAATGTGAAAAATAATCAATGCAAAGAAAGAAATCAACTCCAACAATCTCCCCCTAAGATCATGCACACATAGCTCTCTACCTTAGATAGACAGGACATTTTTTCACATGCTTCTCTCTCCCTTTGACATCAATTCAAAAGGCTCTCAAAACTAAATAGCTCTTCCTCTCACAATCACAAATCGAACCACATACTGACTACTCCCTTTGAGTAGAAGCACCCACTCATCGATTCAGATATCAGGATAAGACTATGAAGTCCAATGGATTGATGCATCTCAATGCATCTAGTTCACATCGTGAGGGGCAATCACTCCTAACTTCTCTCTCAAATATACAAATGTATTTGTAGGCAAAGGCTTAGTGAAAATATCTGCAATTTGTTCCTTTGTAGACACATACTCCATTCTGACTTCCTTATCACTGACTTTCTCTCTCAGAAAATAAAACTTAATTGATATATGTTTTATTTTAGAATGAAACACCAAATTCTTTGAAATATTGATAGAACTTGAATTGTCACAATATATAATAGCAGGCTTATTATAAACAACTCTAATATCCTTCAACATCTTCTTCATCCATACTACCTAAGAATAAATACCAACAACAACAATCTATTCATCTTCAATAGTAGATAATGATATAGCATTCTGCTTCTTTCTCATCCATGAAACCAACTTCTTCCCTAAAAAGAATGCACGACCACTTGTACTCTTTCGATCATCAACATTACCTGCCCAATCAACATTAGTATAAGCACTTAAAATGAAATCATCATTCTTTGGATATCACAAACCATAATCAAATGTTCCTTTCAAATATCTGAATATCCTTATCACAATAGTAACATGAATTTCCTTAGGATCAACCTAGAATATTGCAACAAGACATACATCATTCATAATGTCTAGTCTAGTCTGAGTCAAATATAATAGTCCACCAATCATAGATCTATATAAAGTCTGATTAGCCTTCAGAGATTCATCATCTTTTGTCATCTTCCATTTGGTTACCATAGGTCTTCCAACAGGTTTGGAATCATCTAACCCAAACTTCTTCAACAATTCCTTAACATACTTTGATTGAGATATGAAAATGCCTTTATCAGTCTGTGTAATTTTTTATCCATAAAAAAATTTCATCTCACTATTATAGACATCTCAAACTCTTTTTGCATATCATCAACAAACTTCTTACTCAAATCATCATCTCCAAAAATAATGTCATCAACAAAAACTTCAACAATCAAAATGTTATCATTATCAATCTTGAAGTATAAATTATTATCAGCAATACCTTTACAATGTCATAAATTCATCAAATACCTATCCAATTTGGCATACCAAGTTCTAGGAGCATGTTTAAGTCCATACAATACTTTCTTCAATCTGCATACCATGTCTCCTTCATCTATAAATGAAAATCCATTCGGTTGTTCAATGTAGACTTGTTCTTTCAACTCACCATTCAAAAGGTTGACTTCACATCCATATGATATACCTTGTAATTCTTATAAGCAACATATGCAATAAATAATCTAACAACTTCAATTATATCTACTGGAGCAAAAGTCTCCTCAAAATCGATACCTTCCATCTATGAATATCCTTTACATACCAGTCTTTCTTTGTTTCTAACAAATCTCCATGTCTTCATTCAGTTTATTCTCATTGGAATCCAAGAACACTGAGAGGGGGAGGGGGTGAATCAATGTTCTACCATAATAATCAATTTTAAATTTATTAAAACATGCATTCACCAACTGGTATACCAGTACATATAAGATTGAAAGAAGTAAAGCAATCAATAAGACAATCACAAAAATGAATACCATAACAGATAATTATACGTGGAAAACATCAAAGAGGAAAAAACATGGTGGGATTTGTGACCCAAAATATCAATCCATTGGCCATATGAAAAGATATTACACAATATGGGGGCCTGCACTTGTAGAAAGGATTACATCCTAGAGCACACTGCTCATCACAAAAGGAGTCTCACTGACTACATACAAATCTAGACTACAATCTGGAGAAATGAGTGAGCTGCAATGATAGCATATTTTATGCTTGAATATAGTTTCGATTAAGCTCTGTATGTTCCATTTTTGAAACCCTTAACCCTTACTAGAATAACCTCTAACATAATCTTCTCATTCCTCATTACAATTGTATCTCTCATGTATCACATAACCTTACACTCTCTTATATTTTACGTAAAGATCTAATCAATTGACCTATATACCCTTACAAACTTTCATGCCTTATGTTGACTTACATAAATAATTACAATATGAATATACATGTCCAATCAATAACATAAATACATAAATATCAAAATCAATTGTCAATGTCAGATCTCCTAAATGATGTCGACCTCCTATACCGATATCCTGAATGTAAACAATGTCAGCCTGCAATGTCGGTAACCAAAGAATTCCTTTGATAGGGAGAGTACTAGGAAAGTGTTCAAAAGACTAATTTACTCCAAAGGTTCAATTTGTTACCCAAAGACTTGTTGAGTCTGTTGTATCTGTTAATTAAGTCCTTCTTGTGGTTATGGTACTAACTACCTCATGCATCACTTACCTAACAAACTCTCCCTTTGGTGAAAACCCACTCCCATGCTCAAATCTACTCAAGTTTCTTACTCCACCCATCTACACACCCTCAATCTCTATTCTTAGGCATTAAACCCTCTATTTCAAAGAGCTTTAGGAATCATTTGCAAGGTCAAGTAAGGGCAGAAAAGTTCTCTTCAAAGTTTGATGCTCACAATTTGGTTTTAGGCTCATAGGTCTTAACTAATCAACCTCCAACCAAAGGTCAAAAACCTCCAAAAGAGGTTGCACACTACCCAAGGCTTCCAAATATCACTTGTTGACTATTTCTTAATGTTATTGCAAAGTTTCACAAGCCCCCAACTCCACCTTACAATCAGGTTTGAGTATTCTTTCAAAAACTGTCATTTGTGTGTTATGCAACAAAGGGCTTTTAGCCCATGGAGGACTAATTGGTCATGTTTTTGTTCACCCTGCCCAATGATGGGCTTCTTGACTATGAAAATTGTTTTGAATGAAGTTAAATAGGTCATAGAAAGGATATTTTCATGGTTTTAGGTTCCACCAAGTTCGTTTAATGATTGTCCACAAAAATTGGCTTAAAAGTAGGGTTTTGGAGGGTTTGGAAGTGTAATCACTGGGTTTGTTTCCTTATGCACCTCTTCAAGTTCCTAGACCTTCATGGGACCTTTGACATGTCTTCAAAATTTATTCCATGCCTCTTCCATTCAATAATTTTTCCAAACACTTGTCAAACAAGTGAGAAAACAGTAAATTACCACTGTCATTAACAATTTATTGCCTTTTTCTAGTCAACTGTTGCCATCTCTTTAGACCTACATAATGAAGAGTTTGAATAGGAAGAATACATCAAAGAGGTCTACAAAAATACCAGAGAAAATCCTATTACATTTCCTTCTCAGTTACAAGGCATGGATGATGCTTTTGGGAGCATTCTAATGAGCATTTTACAAATACCATTCACAAAAATAGTGAACTCACTGTTTTGTTTACAAAATGGGAATGTTTGATGAAACAAGATAATCCAACAAGCCAAGATGATTCTCAATACTCTTGACCATACTTCTAGACCACTGCCTCCTTGATTTATTCATTCCAAATTACCTTTGGATGCAAATCTTGAGTCTTAACCATGAACTAGCCGAGTTGCTCCAACTTGCCTAGTTCTCACTCAAATACATCTTCAAAACACTTCTCTGGCACAAAATGAAATATATTTACACTATATACACATGAATCAACTTGGAAAAATCCATTGGAGGGATCCCAGACCTGGATCAACCAAGTTGATGCATTTTAAAACCCCAAGTCCTTGTCAAGACAACAACTACATAGAAAACAAACAATTTTACACAACCACCTTACAAATGAAAAACCAATGAAATAATTACATGGTAAGCTTTATAATATCAACATTTCCACTTCCAAGAAGGTACAGTATGGATTTGCACAACTACAGTATGGACTATTATTCAAAAGAAGGTAAAAACCGGTCAATAAAGCCAAAATTTCATGTTTTTATTCCAAAAACTCTTTCTTATACAATTTCCAACCCTTTTCAAGGAAAATGGAGTCCTTATATAGTTTATCCAGTTGGTTTTCAAGCCCTAGTATAGACATGGGGCTTCCTTAACTTCATTTTTCAAGAAAATGACATTTTTGACAACTTTTCACGTCAAAATGACAACTTTTCTTGCTTAAAGAGGCATTTTTGACAATCTAGCCTAATCAACTTGTCTAAACAACTTAGGCATGCCTAAAAACACTTAAAAACCATGTTTCAATTCTCTTGAAGGCATCAAAAGTCTGTTTTGGCAATTTTGCACATTTTGGCCAAAAATTGACAACTCAAAGCCTGAAATGCAAGATTTGATCTCTTAATCCCAAAATGAGATCAAAACCACTACACATGACTCAAAACAAAATAAAACAACATAATCAACCTAACACAAGACTTTACAAACATAAAAGCATTAAAGACACAAAAATGGGTGTTTTTACTCAACTAGGTGCTCCTGCACCATCCTTCCAACTCGTGAAGATACATGTTGGTGCCAGTGCTAGTGAAGTGTCTGTCGGTAATCAACCAAACCAAAATATGAAGTCATAAAATGTTGCCATCAATGGCAACATATTGGAACTAATCAAATGAGTTTCAATTGCTAACAATTCCTGAATACCCATTTACTACCAATTACATTATTGTCTTTAGGTCTTGGAAAAATTTCCCTTGTATTATTCTTCTCAATCTAATTTAATTTTTCTTCCATAGTTTTTACCCAATTTTCCTCTTTACAGGCTTCAACATCTTTAGGCTCAATCATGGAAATTAGACATTTTTCTTCAACAACAATTTTTGTTCTAGTCATCACACCTTTATTTTTATCACCAATAATCTAATTCTCTAAATGATTTAATCATAGATACCTGGGGGTCTTCTGATTGTTTTGATTTCCAGTCTATTGAACTTCTTCACAACCAACAATAGTTGGATTTACTGACTCTTCCAGATCACTCTATTTTAAGCTCTAAGTCTACACTTTCTTTGAACTAACATCATGATCATCAAATTCATATCTGCATACTTTGATTTGTTTCTCATGGCACTCATCAACCTTCACATTTACACTTTCCACTATTTTTATTAGTCTTTTGTTGTAACACCAATAGGCCTTGCTCTTAGTAGAATATCCCAAAAATATTCCTTCATCACATCTTGCATCAAATTTTCCTATATCCTCATCTCTTTTGATATAATATTTTCTTCCAAAGATTCTAAAATATCTAACTATAGGAATATGACCAAACCATAACTCATAAGGTCTCTTACCAAAATCACCTTTTATATGCACCCAGTTCAATGTGTACACAACAATGCTAACAACTTCTCTCCAATAGATATGAAAAACATTTCCTTCAATTATCATAGTCCTAGAAACATCCAAAATTATGTTCTTCCTTTCAACAACTCCATTCTGCTAAGGGGTTTGCGGAGTAGATAACTATCTCCTAATTCCATGCTCTTCACAAAAGGAATTAAACTCACTAGAAGCGAATTCTCCTCCATTGTCAAATCTTATACACTTTAGCTTCAATCCTATCTCTATCTCCACCCTAGCTTTGAATATTTTTAATTTCTCCAGTGCTTCAGATTTCTCTCTTAGAAAAGTGACCCACATCATTCTAGAATAGTCATCAATCAACAACATAAAGTATCTGTCACCCTACAAGCTTCTCACCCTAGAAGAACCACATAGATAAGTATGCACAAGATCTAATATCCCATTAGATGTATACTATTTTCTCTTCAATGGAATTCTTGTTTGTTTTCCCAATTGACATTCTTTATACACCAGATTAGTAGGCTTCACTATCTTAGGTAAACCCCTAACAACTTGGATAGAAAGGTTCTTATCTTAACCATGCAGTCAAAATTAACATGACACATCCTCTTATGCCACAACCAACTTTCATCAATCTGAGAAATCAAACAAATTTTCTCACCAACATTTAGATGAAAGATGTTACCTTTAGTTTTAGTTCCTGATGCAATTTCTATACTAGAGCTATTCAAGATTTTACATTTCTCATTCTTGAATTGTAAATCACACCCCTTATCAACCATCTGTCCAACACTCAAAAGATTATGCTTCATATCCTCAACATATAAAACATCATCAATATTATGCTTACCATCAAGTGAAATAGAACCTTTACCACTGATTACACAAGCTTTGTTGTCTCCAAATATTACTATACCGCCATCATACTTCTCTATATTCACAAATTTACCTTTATCACTTGTCACGTGATGTGAACAACCATTGTCAATCACCCATTCATCTTTCTCTTCAATCTTAGTAGCCAAGGCTTTCTCTTCAACAATGCAACTTGTAGAATCAACAGGTACCAAATCATCTTCCTTGATAGAAATGAATACCCACTCATCTTCTGAATTCCTTTTCTTAGACTCATCATCTGTCACGCCTTCATCAGTAGCATAATAACACTTCTTCTAATATCTATACTTGGGATTAGGCTTGTAAGGATTATCATACTTTGACACTCTTTCTAGACACCTAGAAGCAAAATGTCCTATCTTATTGCATGAAAAACATTTCAAAGTTAACTTCCCTTCATACTTACTGACTCCCTTAGGGAATCTTTTGGCAATGAGCACTTCAAGATCTTGCAATTCTCTTTCCCGTTCTTCCATCTTTCTCATTTCCCTTTCATATCTGGAAACCCTAGTTAAATTCTCTCACAGTTTATACTTCTGCTTCCCCAATATAGTAGCTTTAAATGTAGTCTTAGTTTTGGCATGTGATTCTCCAAATTTACTTAATTCAAAAGTAGCAAGCTTACCAACCAGCATGTCTCTTGTCACAGTTCGGATCTCATCAATAGAAACAACTTTGTGCTTGTAAGAAGGAGGCAAGGATCTCAACATTTTATCTACAATCTCATCTTCTTGAATGATTCCTTCAGCAAATCTGATGTTCAGTACAAGATCATTCACTTTAGCGATAAAAGATGAAATATTCTCATCTTCTCACATTCTCACCAACTCATACTTTCCTTTCAAGCTCTATAATTTAGCAACTTTCGCATGTTTTTCTCCTTCATACAAGGTTTCTAACTTCTCCCAAATCTCATGAGTAGTTTTCAATCCCATCACATTAGTCATCTCTAAATCAGTCAGGGAACTCAACAATGCTTCTTTGGCTCTTATGTTATGTTCAACATCCTTGATCTCATTTGCAGTAACAAGACCATTCTGAGGAACATTGTAGACATTCTTTGTGATCTTTCAATAATCTTCTCCAAGAAATTTCAAGTGACACTCCATCTTATTCTTCCATATGCTGTAATTAGTTACATCAAATCTCAGACTCTCCTTCATGAAAACAATAATCTCCATCCCGGATCTCCTCAAGTGGTCAAGCTTATTCAAGAGGATATAGCTCTGATACCAATTGTTGGCAACAATAATCAAGGAAAAATGAGAGGGGGGAGGGGGGTTGAATCAATTTTCACCAAAATTAAATAAATTAACCACAAAAAGTAGATATGATCATTAACATCAAGAAAAAAGATAAACACCACAACAACAATACACATAACACAGATTTTGACATGGAAAACCCAGTTAAGGGAAAAACCACAGTGGTAACCTACCCACAATATGATGATACTTTGTTGTAGTATATGCAAATATTACAATGGGAAATGCACATACATTCAAGCACACTACCTAGAGCTCAGTGCTCAAATACAAGAGAGGGATACAACCCCCGAAGGAAGAAAGGAAGGCTCACTGCCTTACAAAGATCAGACACCAATTCGGATTACATGAACTAAAAGAATAACATCTTCAAATGCCTTCTCATAGTTCTAGTTAAGCACACTATCTGCTTTGCAACTCTCTTCTTCACTTTATCACTCTTCTAAAAGATCAAATGCTTGTTCACACATACAACACCCTCTAAAAATGAAGACACACATCTTATATACAAATTACTCTTATTTATACAAATCATCAAACTTAATTTCAAGGTTGGATCAACTCATAAGACCTAATTACAAAATTACATCACACAATATATAAAACAATACCAATACAATTTTGGCAAGGAAATAGCATGGACCTAAATCAAAACCTCAAACACACAACACCGCCGAATATCTCACCAAGATCATCCACAACATGCAAGAATAATTGGGTTAGCCAGAAGGTCATCTAACACAAATAATACTACTAAACCAAGAAAATATTTAATAACATACACAATGATTAATGTGGACCAGCAACATGGATAGAACACGATAAAAAAAACATCAACAAGAAATGTGAATTCCACCGCAACAACCATAACAACTCGAATTAATAGAATCATCGTCGTCTCCCTCTTGGAGCTCAAGAACACCAACATAACTTATTGATAAACTAAAAGATACGTGTGTGAAGCTCCAAATCATGAACCACTCAAACTAAGGACACACATGAATCTCCCAAACACTCTCCAAAATATGCTCAACATAATGAATCAATTCCGGAGCAATACAAACCAAAAATTACAACTTTGCAATATAAAACCAACAGAAAAACTAGTCATCACACCAGACATCATAACTTGATCAAATAACCTTATGGAGCACTAAAACTCATGCTGAATCAACTAAAGATACTAATCTCTGAATCCTTAAATCCGCATTAGCATATCTGCAACATACCAACCAAACCAACTCTCTGCAACACCAAAGTACAAGAACACAGGAATATGTTGACATAAATGACAACAACACATTCCAACAACTCTAATATCCAGCACGTTCATCCTTTTGAAATGTACCTCCCCCATAAGTGATACCATACCTTCTTTTCATTTGAATGACCTACTCCCTATAGAAGAATTAATGATATATGATTGTCCCTTTCCTAGAGTTTGTCTTAATCATATAGATACCTTAGAGAAAGAGGATGGTACAATTTCTCATCATTTTAAGGTTTCTAATGTTCCATCTCCCAATAATTGTAGGGATGCACTAGTCCTAACCTTAGAATAACTACATCATTAAAAAAAAAAACATACATTATTAAATACTTATGTAAGTTTACATTCTCTAATAAAAAATGAATAACAAGTACCATTAACATGAGTGCAAAATTTAACATTCATTTATAAGGAGAAGAGTTATAATTAAGATGACAAGTATGAAGGAAATATAATGACCCAATAGATTAATATGATAACCTAAAGTTAGTATTCATAAGATAAATTAAAAATAACTAAAGATTACATTCATGAAACTGCAAATTGCTACTATTTTGCCTAAAAAAATTATGTGATAACATTTTTATATGAGGAATGTAACAATTATATAGGAATAAGAATTTTCTTATCAAAACAAATGTTCCAACTTATAGTTAGTATAGTTAAGATGAGAACGTGTATGAAGAACTTCGAATTCCCTATGTTAAACTACTGATAACTACAAAGTAAGGTCAACGTATAAATGAGTAAAAATAACTTATCCACTTAAATAATCTCATTGAACCATGCATTCAAGAATAGAAGATAGAAACTAAGCATGCAAGCACATAATCCAAGAATCATGCACACGTAGGAGACATGTTAGTAGGTTAGTGGGTTAGTAGTATTCTTACCTTTCTGTTAGTTACATTTACATGGTGACTTCCCATCACATTTACATCATTGGACATCATAGGTCATTCACTTGGCTTACTTAGCCTATAATCATGAGACCTCATTGGTCTTTTAAAATAAAAACATTAATACAACATACAATAATACATAGGATTTTACAATGATATAATATGAATATCTATCTCCGGATATAATGTCTTCCTTTCCATCGGACTCACCTCCATTTGCAATCTAGAAGACAAACATATGAACTAGGTGTTTTATCCTCCCAACCAAATGAATCTTTTGCTTCCTGGTGCTCATGATAAGCTCCCATCCCTCATGACAAAGTATCCTAGAAAACCAACATCAACTTTTAGGAATGGAACTTGTACATGCATGTAGTATCTAATAACCAAACTATTGAACTAAGCTACATGTGTTATGGCAAGGAGAATTAAATAACTTGGCCAAGTTTTAACCTTTTTGGGGTAGGTGTAAATGTTAATCCTATGAGGATATGATTAATACTAAGAGGAAGGGGGGGGGTGGTGAATCAGTATTAAGACCAATTAAAACTTTAACTCAAAAACAAACTTATATCAGATCTGAAACCATTTAACAAATATATCAACTTCTTTAATAAGATATAACAACCTCTTTATCAGATACATTAATAAAATCATTTACCACTTAAGAATTCATATAAACTTGATCATTTACCAACTCCTTAACCTTATCAATAAGATCAAATACTTTCACAAATAACTCCTTATCAGTACCGGTAACCTTTGATAAACTTCTGATAAAACATCATAACTGGTGTCTCAGAAATAATGCATGAACTGAAACATAAAAAAGAACATCACATAAAAAACATTCCACATATGAATACCATAAGTTTTTGACATGGAAACCCAAATAGGAAAAAACCACAGTGGGAGTTGGCACCCACAAATATTTGTAGTGTTTTGAAGTACATCCTATTAGGAGCTTACAATACACCTAGTTAGGAGCAGACCCTATTAGGAGTCACCTGGCTAAAGGATTTGCCTATCAATCTGATTAGGATCTTGAGGATCTATTAGGATCAACCTTGTGATAGCATTTAGCACTCTTTTGAGAGATGCCCTATTAGGATCTACCCGGTTAAGAGATTTAACTTACTGCAACTGTTAGGGAACAACAATAAGAAAATGATCTATTACTTGCACTTCTCTGCTTGCTTGATCAGATCTAGTTATACACAACACTCTGCAACTCTCAGGCATATCTCACACTTCACTTGGATGGCTTAACACATTCTCTTAGACCACCAACATCATAAACATCAACTGTGTCTTCCTAAATAGCCATCTCAACTAGGTCAAACACAAAACCCTAATTACATCATAAATTTACAATTCAAATCATAAGAGATCATGACATATCATTATATATATCACTACAATAGATTACAATGCAATATCAATCATTGGTTGATTGTAACCCATCATGAAAATCCAATCTATACCAAAGTCAAACGTTCAAAACACTCTACTAAGCATTTCACTGATTCCTAAGAATTTCTTCCTTGAATCACACTAAAAAAAAATTAAATATTTCATGCGGGTCGTGCCATGTTACACGCTTCATGTGGACTCACTGTTGATCACCATCATAATAGAAATCATTACTGGTTTGATGATTTCTTCACCAGTCTTAAAACCTACTAGAACCTTAGCAAATCTTCATCAGAAATTTGAAACACGCCTTCTGGTAATATTCACAAGTTTCGGTTCTAGTTAGATAGATCTTTTCATGATACAAGTTCACCATCCAAACCACAAATCACCAAACATCTCCAATTGTCTGATTCAATCAAAACAACTCTGCTTTACCAGTTAAAGTCCTATTTCACAGACTTTAGTTCTCTATCAGTAAACCCTATCTTCTGATAAACCAAATCACTAAGATGACAAAACAAAACATTAGGAACATCATTTGGCATTAGTTGCCATCAATGACAACACAAATAATTGATCATGTCATCTATTCATAGAATCTCAATTTCTTCATCACAAATAAACTTTTATCCTTTACCAGTGCAGTCATCCATCTTCAACTACATCACCTCATTTGCATTAGTTACACCAAATGCCAACAATCCCCCCCTTGGCATTGATGGAAACACTAATCAAATATACAATTAGAGTATCATCATCATCTGCAACTTGCTTGCCGATATGACATCATCTATCGGTTCTCCTCCTTTTTGACATCTCCCTCTTAACCAATGCTTCTCTGATCTTCAACTTCCATATCTAATTTCTTTTATTCTCCCATATCTGCCATATTTGATTTCTATTCTTCTTCCCCTTTGACAACAATGCTGACAACAATGCCAAATATGTAAATGCATCACTTGTCTTCAATTTTGCTGTTGTCTCTTCCATCATCTCTGCTACTCAATCAAAAAAATTATAATAGAGCATTAAATCAGAACTTTACATTAGACTTGCTCCCTTAAAGGAGTATCATGCACTTTCATTGTTAGGCCCAATGTGGAAAGCTAATGTACTGAGAGGGGAGGGGTGAATCAGTACTCCAAAACCTTTTAACAAGAATATCTTTACTGTTATGCATAAAACAAAAACTGTTGCAACATAACATAAAGCTAAAATAAACAAATAGCAATCATACATGATTCATTCCATAACTCATATATTTTGGTTACGCAGAAACTCTTGGCCAGAGAGAAAAACTGCAGTTGGGATGACACCCACAACTTCACTACTGCAATAATAAAGAGTGCTTGGTTAGAGCTACATGTTTAGCTATTTCTGATAGCTTACCCTGTTAGGAGTATTAAGATCTTTAGATCTACCTTGCTAAAGGATTTTACAACATTTATTCTAAATGTTGCACCTGGTTAAAGGCTTTACAATTTATAGACTTTGTTAGAGTTTTTTACCCTATTAAAGGTTTCTCTTACAACTTCAAAATATTACAATAAATCATTACAAATATCTAGAACTTTACATCTGAAATGTTATAGCAAATTCTATGTGCTCAAAGTGAGATTACCTTGCTTATAGCATACCTTGGTAACCTATGAAGTAACTCGGTAAACCCTTCTATTTACTCTATTCTTCGACTGTTCTCTAAAGTCCTTCTCGGTGACCTCTGTGTCTCTATAATAGTCATAACACTTAGTGCTTTCTTATGTATTTCACATGTCTTGCTTCATACACCACTATATCTCTCTCTCTGTCACTATATGTATCTATCTGATCTCAATCCATGTTGTATAAATAGATCTCTTATGTCAGTGATCTGATTCATTGCTTCAATCTTACAAACATGATTTATCAAATGAATAACCATACAAAATATTTCATTGGTTAGATAACCTCAAAATCATACACAATCCTTAAGTGCAATTTCCAATGTGATAACGATTCTATGTTCCTCGATCTTGTAACACGTTTCCACATGTGTGTCTAGGTTCAATGAATCTGGTAAAACATTTCACTTGGTGTATCATTGTTGTTGCTCAGTAGACATGGAATGATACATGGTAGATAGCTCGATGCATACTGGGCTCTGTGAATACTTTCTTCTTTAACCGACTATTTTGTGCATACTGACTAAATGTTTCGGTAGAGGTAACCGACTAGAGTATATAGAATGACTTTGGATATTAAACTAATGGCAATCTTAATAAGTAGTAACATTCATCAATCCTTAATGAAAGATAAACATGAAATCTATAGGATTGATAGATCTCCATCATTCTAGTTCTTTTGGTGTAGGGGTCTAACCCTTAGATTACCTCTAAAAAACTCAAAGGTAGCCTTCAATAAGGGCTTAGTAAAGATATCAGATAACTGATCTTTACTCTTCACATATTCCATCTTCACCTCCTTTTCTTAAACTCTTTCCCTTAGGAAGTGATACTTCAATTCAATGTGCTTGGTTTTGGAATGAAGTACATGGTTCTTAGAAATGTTATTGCACTTTTAATATCACAATAGATAGTCACTGGTTCAAACATATCTATCTTGAATCCTTCTAGAACATGTCTCATCCATATTGCATGCATACAATTCATGGATACAGCTACATATTCTGCTTTAGTTGTAGATTGAGAAACACATGTATGTTTCTTTCTTGTCCATGCCACTAATCTTCCTCCTAGTAGAAAAGCTCCACCGGTTGTGCTTTTCCGATCATCCACATTACCAGCCCAATCAACATTAGTAAAGACATACAAAGTAAAATCTCCTTTATAGGGATACCATAAACCATAGTCTACTATGCCTTTGAGATACCAAAAAATTCTCCTCACAACCACCATGTGACTCTCCTTAGGCTCTTTTTAAAATCTAGCCACTAATCCAACAACATGAGAAATATCCAGTCTTCTATGGACAACATAGTGTAGCTTGCCAATCATAGATTTGTGCTCTTTTTCACTAACAACAGAAGAATCATCTTCCTTTGACAACTTGCAGCTTATCATCATCGATGTTCCTACATGTTCGTAGTCTTCCATGCTGAAAGTCTTCAACATCTCTTTGATATACTTGGTCTGACAAATAAAAATACCACCATCCATTTGTTGAACCTATAAGCCAATAAAGAACTTAATTTCATTGATTAGAGACATTTCAAATTCCTTTTTGATTATATCAACAAAGTCCATACACATATCATCATTTCCACCAAAAATTATGTCATCAACAAACACTTTTCCTATCAGCATCTTGTCTTCATCAGTCTTCAAATAAATATTGTTGTCCTCACTGGTATGTTGGAATATAATTTTGAACAAATGTGCATGTAATCTCTCATACCATGCTCTTGGTGCCCACTTTAGACCATACAGTGCTTTATGCAATTTACACACCATTTTTTTATCATCAGTCAAGGAAAATCCATCCAGTTGTTCAATGTATACTTATTCTTCTAGAATCCCATTTAGAAAGGCTGACCTGACATCTATTTGGTAAACTTTGAATCCCTTATACGTAGAAGATGCTAGCAACATCCTTAATCCTTCTAATCTAGCAACAGATGAAAATGTTTCACCATAATCCTCACCTTCTTCTTGAGCACACCCTTTATAGACTAACCTTGCCTTATTTCTTACAATCTTTCCTTGTTCATCCAATTTATTCCTAAAGACCCATTTTGTTCCACTTACATTCTTATCCTCTGGTCTAGGAACAAGTCACCATGTCTGATTCTTCTCAATTTTATCTTATTCTTCATTCATTGCATTCACCCAATCATCATCCTTTAGTGCTTCCTTAATTGTCTTGGGTTCAATTGTAGATATCAAACATGAGTTCTCTTGCATCTTTCTCCTGGTTTGCATACCTACATTCTTATCACCAATTATCTTCTCTTGTGAATGATTCAATCTAATATATCTAGGTATTTCATGTTCCAGTTCCGCATCTTCTACATTAGGTTCTTCATATTCTTCCTCACTATCATCGTTTACCGGTTGAGCATCTAATTCTACATTTGTCGATTCTTCATTATTCTTTGCTTCTAGTTCAATGATCACAAACTTTTCCTCATTGTCATCCTTTTTGGGTTCTGATCTACTTGTACCTTCAGAATTATTAGATAGATCATCAAATTTTACATTATCACTTTCAACAATTTTCTTAGTTCTCTTATTGTAACATTTATATGGCTTACTTTTAGAAGAGTAACAAAGAAAAATTCCCTCATCAGATTTTGCATCAAATTTCTCAGTGTAATTACCTCTCTTAATAAAGCATTGACTTCCAAAGATTTTAAAATAACTTACACAAGGTGTTTTTCCATACCATAGCTCATAGAGTGTCTTATTGTTACCTCTCTTTATCAGTACCTGGATTAAAGTGTATACAACAATACTGGCTGCTTATCTCTAAAATATTTTGTATACATTACCCTGTAATAGCATGGTTCTTGCAACTTCAACTATTATTCTGTTCATCCTTTCTGCTATGCCATTTTCTTGTGGTGTCCTCAAAGCAGACATATGTCTCTTTATACCCTGTTCATCACAATACTTAACAAATTCATCATATGTGAATTCACCTCCTTGGTCTGGTCTTAAACACTACAATTTCTCACCAATTTTCTTCTCAACTAGAGCTTTTGATGAGAAAATTTACTAAATGCTTCTGATTTTTCTCTCAAAAATGTCACCCACATCATTTTAGAATAGTCATCGGTGAAGATCATGAAATACCTATCACCATACTAACTCTTTGTTCTCATAGAGCCACAGAGATGAGTATGTACCAAATCTAAAACATTCTCATATATACAGTTCTTTCTCTTGAAATAAATAGAGGTCATCTTACTGATTTGACAATGTTTGCATATCACACTATCTGGTTTGAAAAGTTGGGGTAATCCTCTTACAACACTTGAAATGCTTATCTTAACCAAAATATCAAAATTAACATGACAACATCTTTTATACCATAACCAACTATCTTCCATTCTTGCAAACAAACAATTATTAATATTACTATTCAAATGGAATAAGTTACCTCTAGTTTTCTTCCCGGTAGCAATCAATTCACCATTACCTCCAAGAATTCTGCAGACTCCACTTTTAAACTCAAGCAAATAACCTTTATCATTAAGCTGACAATGTTGGCATATGATGAAGATAATAAATGTTTTCATTGATGTCAATAAGTGCTCAAGCAGGTGAACCGGTATGAACTAGTATAAAGATTGGAAGTGGTTATGGTCAACCAGGATGGAGTAGACTGGTGTCGGGGTTCACTAAGTGTGACTACCAGTTGGTAGTCTCAGTTTAGCTCTAGGGTTTCCAGTTTGGCTTGTACGGTGCAACCGATGATGTTTTGGGACTAGTTAGTTAAGGAATAAGGATAAGGATCAAGATACCACATCAGCTGTGTGTACGTGAATGATTTCTTTGTGGTTCTTGTGCGTGAAGATTGAATGCATTAAATGCCTACCTCAAGAATGAGCATTTTTCTTAGCGGTGTGTGAAGAGCGCATGATGGGTTATTGACTTCTAGATACAATGAAGATTGGACGATGTAGAATGTCTTGAGATCTGTTTTAGATCATTTCATTCTATGTAATGTGTTTGGACGGTCAGGATTGGACCTCTTCTAAGTGTAAACTTGAAATATTTAGGTTTTAAGGTTTATGCTACTGACCTAGTTGTTTTCTATAAGGTCGATGAGTTTTGTTATTGCAGTGGTTGGCAAAAGTTTTGTTTTTGTCCACGTGTTGGAGATTTAATACTTGCCGAACCAGAATGAGGAATCTACAGAGTGTGATTGCAGAAGAGAGGAACTGAAAAGGATCTTCCTTAGCAAGAAGTAGTGTCATCAGATTAGTGTTTTACCTGTTGTCTTCTAACCATTTCAATAGAAGGTAAATCCCTTGACCAGGTAGCTTTAATAGGATTTGTTGTAAATCCTCTAACCAGGTGGCTCAAGTTTATTGAGTTATTTAAATCCTCTAGTAAGGTAACTATTAACAGGATTTCAACCTTTAATAGGGTATATAGCCATCCCTTAACTAAGCGATGCCTAATAGGATTGGTTCCTAACAAGACCTTTATTGTAAAGTCTTTAACCAGACTAGGCTCCTAATAGGGCAGACTTGAAAAGAGTTCACAAACATCTTGTGGGTATTCATTCCCACCGTGGTTTTTCCCATTTAGGTTTCCACAAAAAATCTATGTTATGGGTTGTGATATTTTCATGTGATGATTGTATGGTTTGGATTAAGTTAGATATGCATGCATTGTTAAATGGTTGTGGTATTATTGGTACAACTCATGCATGATTATATCAGTGAAGTAGTTATTAAGGTTTGAGATCTATTGAATGTTGTCTAAAGTATTTTTTTTTTAACCCATATAGCTATAGTTAAGTTCAGTGGTGAAGACAACCGATCAGCTGTGTTTTGATATGATAGAGGGTTGAAGCAGTTTGTTTTGTGTACTAATTCAACCCCCCCCCCCCCTCTCAGTACTAGTTAGGACTTTAGTAATTCATCATTATTAATCAGTTGGTATCAAAGCACATCCAGGTCCTCGGTGATATAATCTTAACCACTTGAGGCAAAAGATCTTGTTTCAATGATGAAGAGGGAAGGTCCTAAGTTCAACAGGGACAACTTTAAAATATGGAAGGATAGGATGAAGATATATATCAAGAGTTTGGGTTCACAACACTGGAACTATGTTGAGAATGCCTATGTAATCCCCTCTAGCATTCTAACCAATGATCAGAAAAGAGAGATACAAGAAAATGGGCAAGTCATGGACCCTTATTAGCAGCTTGTCTAATGTAGAGTTTATTGATGTACAAGATAAGGACAATCTGAAAGAAGTATGGGACAAAATGGAATCCATCTATGGCAGTGATGTACATGTCAAGTAGGCTAAGGAAGAAAGCCTTAGAGGAAATTTTGAAGATATGAGGATGGTTGAAGGAGAGACCATTCAATAGTATGGTATAAGAATCAAGACACGGGTTGGAGAGATCAAGAGCAGTAGTGGAACAATTGATGATACCACTATTGTCAGTAAAGTTATGAGATCATTTTTACCAGTCTATGCAACCAAGGTTTCCACTATTCAGGAGCTAAGGTCTATTGACAAAACCAAGGTACCTTTAGACTCTATTATTACAAAGTTGACTGCATATGAATTGAATGGCTATGATGATATTTTTCAGAAGACCAAGTCAGCCTTTAGAGTGTCTGCTTCCTCCACACTGACCAAGAAAGGAAAAGAGGTCAGTATGAGTTATGAATCCAGGCCAAGAAGAGATATGGCTGATGAGGAGATTCTAATGGAGTTTGAAGCTCTTCTTGAAAAGAGACTTCCAAAAGGCACCAAAAAATACAGAGGTAAGCTTCCTCTGAAGTGTTTTTCCTACAATAAGATAGGACATATAGCTATTAACTATCCTAACAATGACAATAAGGATAAATTGGAGAGGTTTAGGAAGTATAAAGGAGTAGGTAGGAGAAATTATCTTGTTGTAGTGGATCAAGGTGTTACCGATGAGGAACCTGAGGGTGAAGAGAATGAGGACATAGTGTTTGTGGCTATCAAGGAAGAGTTGTCTGATCAGAAAGCCCTTGTATCACATATTGATAACTCTAACAAGTGGATCACTGATAGCGGGTGTTCTCACTACATGATCGGTGACTGGAGAAAGTTTTTGTGTCTTGAAGAATATGATGGTGGTGTTGTCCAGTTTGGAAATGATGCACCTTTCATGGTGAAAGGAAAAGGATCCATCTCACTAAATGGAAAGAGTAGTGCAGATGATGTATACTAGGTGGAAGGCCTTAAGTATAATCTTTTGAGTGTTTCTCAACTGAATGACAAAGGAATCATATTGGAATTCAAAGGTGGAGTCTATAGATTAATTGGAAAGAGTGGTGAACTTATTGCCACCGATAAGCAGACCAAAGGAAACCTGTTTCAACTGAATTCCAAGATTAGTCAGTGCCTGATGGAAAAATTTGATGATAGTTGGATATGGAATAGGAGACTTTGTCATACAGATTTTGACAATATTTTAAGGGCTAGTAAGATTAAGGCAGTAAGAGGATTGCCTTTGCTGAACAAACCAGAGAATGCATTGTGCAGAGAATGCCAACTTGGAAAGATGTCTTCCTCAACATTCAAAGGTAAGTCTTTTTCCGTGGAGAACTTACTTGATCTATTGCACACTGATATGTGTGGTCCAATGAAAACTAGAAGCATTCAGGGAGATTGATACTTCATGATTCTTACCAATGATTTCTCAAGAATGATGTGGGTCAGATTCTTGAAAGACAAATCTGAGGCATTTGGAAAGTTCAAAGCCTTTAGGGCATTGGTGGAGAAGGAGAGCGGTAGAAGGATAAAATGCCTAAGGACTGATCAGGGAGGTGAATTCACTTTTGAGGAATTCAATAAGTACTATGAGGAGAATAAGATTAAGAGGCAATCATCTTCCCCTAGGACACCACACCAGAACAACATAGCAGAAAAAAATAACATGACTATGGTTGAAGTGGTCCAAACTATGTTGATCCAAGGAAATGTCTCACACATTTTGGAGAGAAGTGGTGAGCACTATAGTCTATACCATGAACCGAATACTCATTAAGGAAGGTAATGACAAAACCCCCTATGAGTACTAGAATGGGAGAACTCCCAATGTGAATTATTTCAAAGTGTTTGGGAGTAAATGTTATATCAGGAGAGGTGAGCACCAGAGTAAGTTTGATGCTAAGTGTGATGAAGGAATATTCTTGGGATATTCCACTAAAAACAAAGCTCTCAAGTGCTACAATAGCAGGACTCAGAAGATTGTTGAGAGTATCAATGTCAGGGTTGAAGAATCCCTTGAGAAGCCTGAGGAAACCGACAGCAAGCAAACAAAAGATGAACCAATTTTAGCATTCTGGGAACTGGTTAAGAAAGAAACAAGTGGCAAACAGTGCAAAGACTACAATGTTTCTGTACTAGTAGAAGCTTTAGTGGGTGAAGAATAAGATGAAGTGGAAAAAGAAGAGGAAAAGCAAGTTGAACCAGCTACGGTCATTCCTAAGTATGTAAGACTGCATCATGATCCAAAGAAGATCATAGGAGACAAAGATGCAGGAATACTTACAAGGAGAAAGGTGAAAAAAAATTCTTGCATGATTTTAGAATTTGAGCCTAATACCACTAGAGAGGCACTTACCGATGAAGATTGGATAAAGGCAATGGAAGAGGAGTTGGATTAGATAGAGAAGAATGCAACATGGTCCTTGGTACCCAGACCAAAACACAAGAATGTCATAGGTACCAAATGGGTCTCCAGGAATAAGCTAAATGAAGAAGGCACAATGGTAAGGAACAAGGCAAGACTTGTATGCAAGGGATATGCTCAAGAAGAAGGAGAAGACTATGGAGAAAACTTTACCCCAGTGGCTAGACAAGAAGGTGTCTGAATGCTACTTGCACTTGCAACATTCAAGGGATTTAAGGTATACCAGATGGATGTGAAGTCTACTTTCTTGAATGTAATCTGGGAGGAAGAAGTGTATATTGAGCAACCAGATGAGTTTGCTTTGTTAGAAGATAGTGACATGGTGTGAAAATTACACAAGGCCATGTATGGATTGAAAAAAGAGCCAAGGGCATGGTACAAATGGTTACACTCTCATCTTGTGAAGATAGGATTTTAGAGAACAAGTGAGGACAACAACATCTACCTGAAATATGAAGGTGGTCAGATTCTGATATGTGCAGTATTTGTAGATGATATAATCTTTGGTGGAGATGATGATATGAGTCATGCATTTACAGATGAGATGAAAAAGGAGTTTGTGATGTCTCTGATTGGAGAGATTTTTTCATTGGTCTATAGATTCAATACCTAGTCCAAGTATATCAAAGAGGTATTGAAGACCTTTGGCATGGAGGAGAGTAAATCGGTCGAAACACCAATGGTGACTGGTTGCAAACTAACAAAGGAGGATGATACAATGTTGGTGGATGAGAAGGAGTACCGGTCAATGATCGTTAAGTTGCACTATGCGGTGCATAGTAGACTGGATATTGCTCATGCAGTGGACATAGTGGCCCATTTCTAGAAGATTCCAAGAGAATCCCACTTGGTAGTGGTAAAGAGGATTCTTAGATACCTAAAAGGGATAGTTGATTATGGATTGTGGTATCCATACAATGATGACTTTGATCTCAAAGTGTTTATCGATGCAGATTGGGCAGGTAATGTGGACGATCGGAAGAGAACAACCGATGGAGCATTCTTCCTTGGTGGAAGAATAGTCTTGTGGACGAGTAAGAAGAAGAGTTGTATTTCCCAGTCTATAGTTGAAGCAGAGTATATGGCAGAATTTATGAACCACACTCAGGCAATCTTGATGAAGCATGTATTGAATGGCTTCAAAGTGATTATATCTGAATAGGTGAGTATATTTTGTGATAGTACTAGTGCAATAAATATTTCCAAAAATCTAGTATTGCATGCTAGGACCAAGCATATTGAGCTTAAGTATCATTTCTTGAGAGAAAAGGTTCAGAATAAAGAGGTTGTGTTAGAACATGTTTCTAGTAAGGAGCAACTAGCAGACATATTCACTAAGCCCTTACCGAAGACTACATCTACCTATTTGAGAGGTGAATTAGGGGTTATGCCCCTTCATGAAGTAAATTAAAGTTGTGTGCTCCACATTAGTCAGGTACTACCATGTTAGATCTTACATGATTGATTTGTTGAAGGATGCAACTCTATAAGGGGAGCATCATAGTGGAGACCGAAATCTTGTGCCTCCACTTTGGCATTGTTGTCAAAGGGGGAGAAGATATCTCATGGTGAAGATATATGATGGAGAAGATATCTGATGATGAAGATATATGGGGGACAAGATATATGTTTGAAGGACAATATGCAAGTGTGAGATGAGATTGAGCAAAGTGCACACTAACAAGTCCAGGTGGTGGTGGTCATATTTTAAGTTGAACTGGTGTATGTTATTGAGAATGGTGCAGATACTGAGCAATGATACACTGAGTATTGCCATCAATGCTAAAGGGGGAGATTGTTAGCATATGATGAAGATAATGCATGTTGTGATTGATGTCAATAAGTGCTCAAGCAGGTGAACTGGTATAAACTAGTATGAAGATCAGAAGTGGTTATGGTCAATCAGGATGGAGTGGACCGGTGTCGGGGTTCACTAAGTGTGACTACTAGTTGGTAGTCTCAATTCAGCTCTAGGGTTTCTGGTTTGGCTTGTGTCGTGCAACCGATGATGTTTTGTGACCAGTTAGTTAAGGAATAAGGATAAGGATCGAGATACCACGTCAACTGTGTACACGTGAAGGATTTCTTTGTGGTTCTTGCGTGTAAAGATTGAAGGCATTAAATGCCTACCGTGGGAATGAGTGTTTTTCTTAGGTGTGTGTGAAGAGCACATGATGGGTTATTGACTTCTAGATGTGATGAAGATTGGATGATGCAGAATGTCTTGAGATCTATTTTAGATCATTTCATTCTATTTAATGTGTTTGGATGGTTAGGATTGGACCGCTTGTAAGTGTAAACTTGAAATATTTAGGGTTTAGGGTTTATGCTATCGATCTAGTTGTTTTCTATAAGGTTGATGAGTTTTGTTATTGCAGTGGTTGGAAAATGTTGTGTTTGTTTCTATGTGTTGGAGATTTGATACTTGCTGAACCAGAGTGAAGAATCTACAGAGTATTATTGCAGAAGAGAGGAACTGAAAAGGATCTGCCTTAGCAAGAAGTGTTGACATCAGATCAGTGTTTTACCTGTTATCTTCTAACCATTTCAACATAAGGTAATCCCTTGACTGGGTAGCTTTAATAGGATTTGTTCTAAATCCTCTAACCAAGTGGCTCAAGTTTATTGAGTTATTTAAATCCTCTAGCGAGGTAACTCTTAATAGGGTTTCAACCTTTAACATTGTATATAGCCATCCCTTAACTAGGTGATCCCTAACAGGATCGGTTCCTAACATGACCTTTATTGTAAAGTATTTAACCAGACTAGGCTCCTAATAGAGTAAACTTCAAAAGAGTTCACAAATAGCTTGTGGGTATTCATTCCCACCGTGGTTTTTCCCATTTGGGTTCCCACGTGAAAAATCTGTGTGTTATGGGTTGTGAGATTTTCATGTGATGATTGTGTGGTTTGGATTAAGTTAGATATGCATGCATTGTTAAATGGTTGTGGTATTATTGGTACAACTCATGCATGATTATATCAGTGAAGTAGTTATTAAGGTTAGAGATCTATTGAATGTTGTTTGAAGTATTTTTGTTTAACTGGTATAGCTATAGTTAAGTTCAGTGGTGAAGACAACCCATCAAATGTGTTTTGATATGATGGAGTGTTGAAGCAATTTTTTTTGTGTACTGATTCACCCCCCCTCTTAGTATTGATTAGGACCTTAGTAGTTCATCATTATTCATCTGACTAACACTTAAAAGATTATGCTTAAGACCATCAACCCAGAATACATCATCAACATTACTCTTCCCATTTAGAGAGATTGAACCTTTACCTTTCACCATGCAAGGAGAGTTATTTCCAAATCTAACAACACCTCTATCAAATAAATTAAGGGTTATGAACTTACTTTTATCTGCGGTCATGTGGTGTGAGCAACCACTATCTATAATCCATTCATCACTATTCTCCATATGAGATACTAGTGCCTTTTCATCTGAGAGTTCCTCTTTCACGTCTACAAACATAATTTCTATATTGTCATCTTCATCTTCTAACTCCTCATCGATCACACCTTCATCTACTGCAACATAACAATGTTTCTTTCCCTTTCCTTTGAATCTCCTAAACCTCTCTTTCTTATGGGTGTTAGATTAGTTAGAAACAATATGACCAATTTTATTACAAGAGAAACACTTCAAAGGTATCTTTCCTTTATACTTACCAGTGCCTCAAGTTCCCTCACTTGATCTTCATTATCTTCATTTTCTCAGTTATTTCCATGACTTGTCCTGCACTCGTGATTTTGACATATATCTTTTACTTTTCTAGTAGATGAACTGGTAACAAAAGCTATAAAGGCAAATTCAGTAGATTTTGTCACACTATTGTCAAAACTATTTAACTCAAAAGTTGTAAGCTTACCAATCAATGAATCAACAATTACCTTATCCTTTGAAATAGATCTAAGTTATTGTATTTTCGATACTCTTATAGCATACTGAGGTTGAAGAATTCTGAGCATTTTACTTACTATTGCATAATATTCTATTTTTCCTCCTCCACTCTTTATGCTGCCAACAACTTCTTTGATTCTTTGACCATACTGTGCAATATTTTCTCCTTCAAGCATTCTCATGTCATCAAACTTTCCTCTTAATCTTTCCTCTTTGGCTCTTTAAACATGCTCATCTCCTCCATAGATTGTCTCTAACTTTTCCCAAACCTCTCATGCAGTTTCCAATCCTTTAACATCAATATATTTTGAATCAGATAAAGTACTTACAATAGCTTCTAGGGCTTGCATGTTATCTTGTTGCTCTCCGCATTCATCTAGTGTCAAGGGAGTAGTAGTAGGAGCAACATATGTTGTTTCAACTTGCTTCCAATATTGTGCACCAAGACCTTTGATGTAGATATTCATTCTATATTTCCATATCTTGTAGTTATCCTTGTTGAACTTAGGACCATCTTTCTTCATCATCTTGAATTCCTTAGAATATTTTCATCAAGTGGTTAGCCTTTCTGCACACAGAGGACCAAAGCTCTGATACCAATTATTAATCCTATTAGGATCCGATTAATATTAAGAGGGGGGGGGTGGGTGAATCAGTATTAAGACCAATTAAAACTTTAACTCAAAAACAAACTTATATAAGTTCTGAAACCATTTAAAAAATATCTCACCTTCTTTAATCAAATCTAACAACCTCTTTGTCAGATACATTAATCAAATCATTTACCACTTAAGAAGTCATATAAACTTGATCATTTACTAACTCCTTAACCTTATCAATTGGATAAAATACTTTCACAAATAACTCCTTATCAGTACCGATAAACTTTGATAAACTTTTGATAAAACATCATAATCGGTGTCTCAGAAATACTGCATAAAATGAAACATAAACAAGAACATCACATGAAAAACATTCCACACATGAACACCATAAGTTTTTGACATAGAAAACCAAATAAGGAAAAAACATGGTGGGAGTTGACACCCACAAATATTTGTACTCTTTTGAAGTATACCCTCTTAGGAGCTTACAATACGCTCGGTAAGGAGCAGACCCTGTTAGGAGTCACTCGGTTAAGGGATTTGCCTAGCAGCCCGGTTAGGAGCTTGATGATCTACTAGGATCAACCACATGAGAGGATTTAACACTCTTTTGAGAGATTCCCTATTAGGGGACTTAAATGTTTAAGTCATGCTAGGACCTACCCAGTTAAAGGATTTAACCTACTGCAACTGTTAGGGAGCAACAGTAAGAAATTGATTTGTTACTTGCACTTCTCTGCTTGCTTGATCAGATCCAGTTATACACAACACTCTATAACTCTTAGGAAGATCTCACACTTCACTTGGATGGCTAAACACATTCTCTAAGACCACCAACATCATAAACATCAACTATGTCTTCCTAAATAGCCATCTCAACTAGGTCGGACACAAAACCCTAGTTACATCATGAATTATCAATTCAAATCATAAGAGATCATCACAAATTATACATATTATTACAACAAATTACAATGCAATATCAACCGTTGGTTGATCATAAGCCATCATGAAAATTTGATCTATACTAAAGTCAAACCCTCAAAACACTCTACTAAGTGTTTCGCTGATTCCCAGGAAATTCTTCCTTGAATTGCACCAAAACAACAATTAAATCTTTCATGCCAGTTGTGCCATGTTACCAAATTCATGTAGACTCATCGTTGATCATTGTCATAATAGAAATCATTACTGGTTTGATGATTTGTTCACTGGTCTTAAACCCTACCAGAACCTTAGCAAAACTTCATCAAAAATTTGAAACACATCTTCTGGTAATCTTCACAAGTTTTTGTTCTGGTCAGATACATCTTTTCATGATACAAGTTCACCATCCAAGCTGGAAATCACCAAACATCACCAATCATCTAATTCAATCAAAACAACTCTTCTTTATCGGTTAAAGTCGCATTTCACATACTTTAGTTCTCTATTGGTAAACCTTGTCTTCTCATAAACCAAATCAGTAAGATGACAAAAAAAACATCAGGAACATCATTTGACATTAGTTTCCATCAATGAAAACACAAATAACTAATCATGCCATCTATTCATAGAGTCTCAATCTCTTAATCACAAATAGACTTCTATCCTTTACCAGTGCAGTCATCCATCTTCAACTGCATCACCTCATCTGCATCGGTTATGCCAAATGCCAATAGTAAAGACCCTTCCCTAGTTTAAACCCATAATGAAGAATATCTTTCTAGTTAAACTTCCATCATAGACAGGTAAAATAAAATTACCCTCCTCGAGTTGTCTCCTTATCAATAAGTTATTATTCTGTATTTAATACTTCTTTCTCCTTATGGTATGCATTTTCTTTTAACTTTTAGAATTTAAATAATTTAAATAATTTGATAGACACAAAAATATGCACATTCTTATAAATTACTAATAAAATCCAATCAGTTGATTTAAAAATCAAATCTTCCATACAAGTAATAGCTAATTAGATTCACTGGCTCACAAAAAGAAATGGCTGACTCTTCCCCTCTCACAATCAGTTCTGATTTGCAAGAGGCCCAGAAATGTGCTATATTGGGTATGAACCTCTTAGATTCAGATCTAGCCTCTATCATAGTCAATAGTTCTTCACATGAGTCCAGATCACCTAGATGGGGTAATGAAGAGGAAATTTCTAGAATCCTTAGTAATCCTGAAGTGGTCTATGAGAAAGAAGCTAAGTGGAAAATTCCAAAACATAGGAACAAAAATGGATCCACTCCCTCTGTCACCCAATTAAGGAAGTCTAGTATAACTACTCAAGTTGATGTAGGGTATGTCTCCTCATCCCCTAGATGACCTTCAAACCACAAAGTCAGAGATAAGGAGGCCATCAAGAACATAGCAGATGGGACTCAGAGGACTCTGAAGGAGTTAAGAATTGGTAAGTAATCATGAAGATTGTTTCTTGGAACATTAGGGGACTTAATAACCCCCATAAGCATGATATTATTAGGAATATGATTAGGGATAGTAAACCTATATTTTTCTTATTCAAGAACCTAAGATGAGTAGAGATAAGGTTGAAGCTTTGAATTTCTTTAAATTTGGGAGCATCTGTGGTGGTAGCTCGGAAGGTGCCTCTAGAGGCATTGCAACAATTTGGAATCACAACAGTGTCAGAGGTCAAGTTCTTATTCAAGAAAGAAATTTTTCTTGCATTAAATTTGAGCATTTAAAAGATAAAAACTCTTGGGTCCTCATAAACATTTATTCTCCTAACACCTTGAAATCCACAAACAAATTTTGGAAAAAACTTATGGAAATAAGGGACAGCTTCAAGAACCTCAGCTGGTTGGTCATGGGAGACTTCAACACCCCGTTGAGAGAGGAGGAAAATTTTGGTGGAAGCCCTTCTCGGTTGGATAATAGACTGTCCCTCATGGATTTTATTAACACTCAGGATCTTAATGATGTGGAGATGCAGGGTTTCAATTACACTTAGACTAACAGGAGGTCTGGAAATGACCTTATTCAAGTTTTCCTTGATAGGTCTCTTATTTATGATGATTGGTAAAGACACTATTTATGCTCTCTATCTACTCACATTCACATTGGGTCTGACCACTATCCCATAATACTTATTGTTGATCCCATAAACAATAGAAGGAATTTTCCTTTTAGGTTTGAAAAAATGTGGACTTTACATCCGGATCTTACACATAAAATTCAGGAATGGTGGAACATTCAAGTTGAGGGTACTGCCATGTATAAAGTTGTGAAGAAAATCAAAAGCATAAAAGACAACATAAGGACTTGGAATAAATCCAACTTTAGGAATATTTTTGAGGCCAAAGGAAAAATTAAAGAAGACCTCCATAAAATACAGGTCCAAATCCAGAAGGATGGATTCTCTACTGTGACTATTGTTGAAGAAAATGAGATCCTCAAAAGATACCATGAAATCATTGTTAAAGAAGAAGTTTTCTGGAAGAAGAGGTATAGATGTATTTGGCTAAATGAAGGAGATAAGAATACCAAATTCTTCCATATGTCGACAATCAAAGATAAAGCACCTAATAGGATCAAAAAACTAATGGTGGACAATGTAGAGCTGGTTAAGGAGGAGGAGATAAGAAATGAGGCCAAAATTTTATTCTCTGATCTTCTTAGCAGGGATCAAAGCTTGAATGATGATGTTCAAAATTCCTTCCTTCAAAACATTCCTTGCCTTATTGATGACTAGAAGAATGCTTTCTTAATTTCCATCCATTCGAATTTGGAGATCAAAAATGTTGTCTTTTCCTTTGAAGGCAATAAAGCCCCTAGACCTGATGGCTTCCCTATGTTCTTTTTTCAAGAGTTTTGGGATATTGATGGGAAAGATGTCCCCAATGGAGTTAAAGAATTTTTTGGGGATAGAAAACTTCTGAAAGAAATTAATGGTACCTTCATTGCTTTAATGCCCAAAATTCAAGGTGTTGAATCCATGGATAAGTTCAGGCCAATCAGTTTATGCAAATCTTTTTATAAGATAATTTCCAAGGTCCTAACCTCTAGAATCTTGAAAGTTCTTTCATCTTTGATCAGTCATCAACAAAATGGTTTTGTGCCAGGAAGGCAAATTCTTGATTCCATCATAACTATCCATGAGAACATCCATTCCCTTGTTATGGCTAAGAAACACTGTTTTACTCTCAAGCTTGATCTTTCTAAGGTGTATGATCGAGTCAATTGGTCCATCCTCATGAAGGTCATTTTGGCTTTTGGCTTCTCTTTCAAATGTGTGGACCTCTTCAAGCAATTTATCTCTTTTGCCTCCTTTATTGTTCTTATTAACGCATCTCTCTCCTCCTTCTTTAAAGCCTCAAGAGGATTGAGGCAAGGGGACCCCATCTCCCCTATTCTTTTCATAATTATGGCTAAATGATTTGGTAGGTCCATGGAAAGCATGGTGACTAAAGGTCCTCAACCCTCCTTTGAAGATCATACTTTCTCCCACCAACAATTTGTGGATGACACCATCATTATGGGTGACTCAAGCATTTTGGAAGATAGAATCATGAAGGATGCCCTTTGCAAGTTTGCGTCTGCTTCTGGATAGTTTATCAATTGGGTTAAAAGTGAAGTGTTTTTCATCAACACTCCTAAGAGAAGACAACATAGGATTAGCACAATTCTGGATTGTTGGATTGTATATCTCCCTGCTACCTACCTAGGCCTCCCCCTGGGCATTGCTCCACCTAATTCCTTTTGGAGTTCTTTAGTGGATAAATTTAAAACAAAGCTTGCTGGTTGGAAAGGTGCTCTTCTAAGTCAGGCTGGTAAGCTAAAACTTCTTAAAGAATCCCTTCAAAGCATTCCTATATATGCCCTCAATCTCTTTAGAATTCCTGTTAAGTTTGCTGATGCTATTGAAAAAAATCAAAAAAAATTTCTTTGGTTTGGGGTATAGGAAAATAAAAGAATGGCATTAGTGGCTTGGGACAAGGTTTGTAGATCGAAAAGAAAAGGTGGTTTGGGACTGAGGATAATTGGGACCCTCAATGAAGCTCTTTTGTCTAAATAGATCTAGAGATTGTTCCACTCTGATAGTGAGTGGTGTAAAATTTGGAGAAGTAAGTATCCTCTTATGTTTTCTTCTTTGTTCTCTTTCATTAATTCTAATTTTAGTATCAATGGGTCCCACATTTGGAATCATGCCTCTAATTCTAAAGACAACATTGCTAAAGGGGTGAAATGGAGAGTTGGCAATGGTAGAAAAGTTAGATTTTGGGAAGATCCCCGGTTGTTTGATAAGCCTTTGATGGAAATCCCTGATTGGGCCCCTTATGATTTCCCTTGTAAAAGAGTCTTTGGTTCCTTGGTTGAGGGGTATTAGATAGGTGATAAATGGTAGAACATAGAAGGTATTCACCCTGACCTCATCAATCACAAGAAACACTTGTCTTTTGCTTGGTTGAACAATGAGGAAGATACTCTTATTTGGAAACTCGAACCCAAAGGTGACATTATTGTTTCTTCTATGTATGGAGTGTTGTCTCTAGCCCCCTCAGAGAACCCCTTCTGGTCTAAAGCCTAGATAAAGGGTCTTATCCCTAAGATCAATATTTTCTATAGGACCATTCTCAAAAACAAAATTTTAACTTTAGACAACCTGAAGGTCAGAGGTTTTCTTTTCCCAAATAGGTGTGCTCTTTTTCTTGAGAAGGAAGAATCTGTGGACCATTTGGCTATCCACTTTTCTTTCACTGCTATTATTTGGTAAAGTTTTCTTATGAATTTTTGTATGGAATGGGTGTTTCCTAACTCTATCCAAGAATTGTTCCATTCTTGGAGTTAATTTTGATCTAACCCCTCTTTGAGATCTTTGTGGCAACTCTCTCTCTCTCACATCCTATGGGGGATCTGGAAAGAAAGAAATAACCACATCTTTAGGGAAAATTCTCTCACGCAGGCTATTGTGGAGAACTTTAGGATCATTAGAGAACCATGCAATTCTGTCAACCCCATGGAAAATGACATACTTAACTGATGGAATCTGAAGAGTACTGTTAGCACTGATTCTAACCAAAGAAAGAGACTTGAAGCTAAATGGCACTCTCCTCATCATGGTTGGTTCAAAATCAACTTTGACGGAGCTACCAAAGGCAATCCTAGCCCAGAGGGATGTGGTGCAATTCTCAGAGATGAAAATGACATTTGTAAGGAAATTATTGTTGTTCCTATAGGTAGCCAAACTAACCACATGGCGGAATCTATGGCTCCTCTCCAAGGCATTCTTCTAGAAAAAAGGTAGAATTGTCCCTATCTATGGATTGAGGGGGACTCAAATAATATCATTAAATGCCTTAAAGGAATTTCAAAGCCCTCATGGACTATCAACAATATTATAAAGGTTGCTAGAGATCTCATCAACACCTTTGATAAATGCTTTATTTCCCACATTTATCATGAAGCCAATGGCCCTGCTAACTAGGTAGCCAATGTGGTGATCACTCAAGACAATATGGTTACGTGGAAGGGTGAGGAGGATCTCCTTAATGATGCCAGATCGATCATTTTCATGGATCGATATAACTATACTCCAAAGATTATAAATGGATAGAATAATGATTAATAGTATTACTTGGAGGGCTTGGAGGGCTATTTCCACTTATCATTATGTCAGTACCATTAATGACAAGATGAATGCCACCTTTGCCCATGCTTTTTGGGTATTTGGGGTCGCTTCAAGAAAGGTCTTTCTTGTAGCTTTCTGCAACTCTCTATTTTTTGTTTTTGAGCTGTGAAACCATGGGATATAACAGCTATCACTATGATCCCAATACCTGTAAGGAGTGGAAAGAAAAGGAGGATATTTGGAGCATCTTGCAGAAGGGCAGGTTTACAAAGTATATGGAGAGACTCCATGGGAGGGATTCCAAAATCACTAATTTCTTCTACAAAAATTGGAGGAAGGGAACCCTGAAAATGGGAGATCAAACTATCTCCATTGATGAAGACCTCATTGCTCAAGTGACGGGTCTCTGTAGGGAAGGAAGCAATTTCTACAGGGACAAAAAACTTAGCAAGGAGGCCATTGAGCTATACCCTAAAATGACAAAAGAGAAGAAGCACCTAGTTAAGTTAAGTAAGACCTACCATCCTCCTAGGGCATTTGTTAAGCCTTGGAGGGAGGTTCTGCTTGTTATTATGTGTTACATTACCCTAGATGGAAGATTAACCAAAGTCTATGGTTATCATTTCATGCTTCTCAACCATTTTGGGTATGATGAAAAAGTTAACATACCCTATTTCCTGATTTGTTCTATGAATGCGACTATTAAAGCCCATAGAGAGAACCCTGAGGGAAATACAACCATACACCAAGACTTCATGGTCCTAATGTATGACCATTTAAAAGCTCACCAAATTTCCCGCCCCCAACATTCTATTTTGGACTCTGAGGAGGAAGGGTCTGATTCTGATTTTTCTATGGGTGATGAGACTGGAAGTGACTCGAAAAGTGAAACTGAGGAGAGTCTGTAAGACTCTAAAGATGAACTTGGTAAGAAAAGAAAGCAGGTTAGATTAAATTCATCGTCCTCTAAGAATAGGAAAAAAAGTGAGATGGTCTATCAGGTTCCCTCCTCCTCCTCCTCGGATGTTTCTGAGGACTCTAACAAGGAATCCCAGTCCCCTTGGAAAAAGAAAACTAAAAACAGGAAGAAAATGTACAAATAGAATAGGTAGGATAATTTGGAGGATAAAGAGAAGAGAAAGTATCCTGACGTTGATCAAAAAGTGGAGGAGGAGACTATAGGGGAAGGTTTCGATCAGAGGGTAGGAGGAATTGCTGAACATATCACTAGTGGAGATGATCCCACAAAAGAACAGGCCAATGTTGGTGAGAAAAGCCCCCCTTCAAATCCTCCTGCTGAGGGTTTGAAAGGGTTTGTGGATACGCTTGATTGGTTAATTAATAGTCAAAAGAAAGCTGTGAGGATAATAAGAAGTTGAGCCACAGGGTTCAAATTCTGGAAACGATCAATATTGGAGAAGGCAAATCTATGGCTGAATATGTTGAGGACTTTATTAAAACTGTTGCTAGAGCCAAAAAGATCATAGATGCCTTCAACCCTAGGTTCGAGCATGTGGAGAAGGCCTTGGAAGAGATAAAAACCAATGACAATGCAACAAACTAGAGAATGGCGGAAACTGACAGCAAATTCAACAAAATTGAAAACTCCTTCAGAAGCATTGTTGATCAAAGCTTAACATTTTGAAGGCCTTGACAACCAACACCAAAATACTTATCAGCAAGCTAGAGAATGATAAGGATTCCTTGGAGCTGGAACCTGACAAAGAAGGTATGGGAGAGGTGCAAGGACCTAGAATGAGAACTAAAGGTAAGAAGAAGGAGACAAAGACCAATAAGGAGATTGAAGAACTCAAAGTTACATTGGCAAACTATGACCTGCTAGTTTCTAAGGCAGTTGATCTAATTAGTCCTTGTAGTTGTTTGTTGTTTAGATCTTTTATCTAGTCTTTTCACTTACTTGTTCCTTTCTTTTGTTGTCTGTTCAGTACATTGGCCTTCTTGCTAGTCTTTTGTATGCTTTTTTATTGCTGGTCTTATTGTTTTATGATGAACTATCTTATTATCCTATGTTAAAGGTTTTGGGTCCTTAAAACCTATTTTTCATATTAATCAGAACAACTAATTAGATTCCAAGAAATTTTGATTCAACTTAGCCTAACACTCTGTCCATCTAATTTACTCAAAATTAGTCGATTGTCTGCAAGAATATTCAAAACTAAGAAGATGGAATATTAAATATGTTGATTTCCTAACATTGAGGAGACTGAGATTAAATGAAAGATGTAGTAACAATGATCAATCCTTGCATACAAGTTTTTGTTTTTCTAAAGAACAAAACAATGAATAGAATGCAATTCAACCCATTCATCTAATTGCGAAGAGGAAGGAGGATTTTGATTAGATCCCACTTTTTCGTGCATTCATTCCTAGTTTAGACAACCATAAAGGTAACGTGACATGCTGTATGTCCTATGGGATTCAACTAGGGATAACTTTAAGAACCCCCCCATGGGTAAAGGTGTAAATTCCTGGCGAATCTTTCATTATTTTGGGGGAAAATATTTTTTTTTGGTGATTATTTTTTTTGATAGGGAAAAAATATTAAACTCCATTGGTGAAGTTTTCTCAGTTACATAAGAATTATATAAAAATTAAGGTGAATTTTTCATTATTTTGGGGAAAAAAATTTAATTTTATTAGCGAATCTTTTTCTATTGCGCAATTTTCTTTGAAAAATTAAGGCAAATATTTCATTATTTTTTGGGGAAAATAATAATTACATTGGTGATTCTTTTCGTATTGCATGAAACATGAAGAAAAATTAAGGCGAATCATTCATTATTTTTGGGGGAAAATAATAATTACATTGGCGAATGTTTTTCAATCACATAAAAATTGTAGAATAATTAAGGTGAATCTTCCATTAATAATTGGAGAAAAAAACTAATTAGAAAACACATCACATCTTAGCTATAAGTGTCCTCCATATTCGTATGAAATCTTTTACAAATCTTCTTTTTGGAACTATGAAATCTTGATCGCGGATTATCTGCCTTACTTTTGCATAGAAAACACTGCATGTGTCAGAGGAATAAAAATAAGTAGGATATCACAAATTTAATATTCATTGAGAAGCCACCAGTATTAATTTGTGTTAATGTTCATGAGTCATGTACAAGTATCAGGACTATTAGAATGAAATCTGTCTTGTGAAATGATAGAAAAGTGCATCTCACAGATTAATACAGTATGTGGAATAATCCAAAGTATGGACTTGATTGTCAGTTGCCGCCACTTCGCAAATCGAGAAATAGGGTCATTATTGGCATGCTACATTTTAGAATGTAGAAGATAGAAGTTATATAATTCGCATGCTGCATTTCAGATTGTAAATGATAGACATATTTCTAGGATAAGTTTTTAGGAAAAGTTGTTTCATTTCTTGCAAAGGTTTTTAAATGAAGTGCATAGAAGGTGCAGCTGAATTTTGGCAAAAGGAGATATGGCTGAAGGTTTGCAAATGCCATGAGTAATGTAGATTGATGACTTACCTTGTAGCCAAAGGGTTATTAAAATTTCCAAAGACAACCAAAGGGTTATTAAAAGGCTTGAGTGCAACTATAGGCTTCAGCTGTAGTTGCAAATAATTGTGATCTCTCTGCCAACTGCCATTTCCACCTTATAATTGGTGGAATGTAGAGAGAAAGTTGGGTGAAGACATAGTAGATGTGGTTTTGGAGTCAAGCATCTTTTCTTTATCAAAACTCTCAAGGTTATCCCCTATCGAGAATGCAATGAGAATCTTGCATCCTGGTATCCTTTGCATCAATAAACACAAATGTGCAATAGTGGCATGGCTCATAAGCTAGTTGGCATTCATGAAATCTTTCTATCTCGACACCAAAGCTTTCATGTATATTAGCTTGGCAATTTTACGACATCCTATACATGCAATAAATGTTACACATTCTTGTAAATGGTCACTAACTTGTTACATTATGATTATAAGGAATACTAAGGCTGTAAAGAAGGATTCTAATATTTTCTTCTCCGGGAAGAGTAGAAACAAGGATTTGTCTTGTCTATTTGTGTAGGGTGGTTTCATGGTGAAAGAAATTTGAATGTACACTTTCTCTCAGTATTTTTTTAATTAATTAATGAATATACTACTATATTGCTGCTAAGATTGTCTCCATTTGTACTTGTAGATATTACATGAATGATTAATCATAATATTAAGGATATTCTATTTTGTCTTAGCAATTTCCTTATCAATGTGTGATCCTTGTCAATGTGTCAATGTTAGGCATTAATGCTCGAGTGGTTCACTCATTTGAAATGATCTTCTGCTTGGGTTTACATTCTTGATCTTAGATTCAACTCTGTTACCTATACATAAGCACTGGTCTGTTGAAGCTATTCACTATTTTTTGGAAAATAACCCATATAGAAAACATGCCATGGTCGCTGTAACTTATATCAAAATTTTAAAAAAATATTAAAGAAGATATGTATACTATTAATATATATCAGAAAAGGAAACTTATGGTAAGTGTGCATTTAATGAGACATTTATGATCATTGATGAAGCCGATCAAATTCCTTTAAATTAAGCATTGGGGTATTACCGTATTTCCACATTATATGTTCAAGTTGGAAACATAGAGGTGGGAGTGATGGACATGCCAATTATGCTTAGGGAAGTGAAATAATATACATCGTTTGTAGGTGAAGTAACTAATAAATGGTTAGGAGGGGTCTTGATGAATGACCACACATGCATAATGCATGCGGTTAAGATAGTTTTGGGGTTGGAGTTTCTAATGGCATATCACAGGCATAGGGTCAGTTCGGACATTTCAACCTTTTTCCTACCATGGCGTTATATGTGAGGGTGTCCAAGAAGTGGGAAAAAAAATCACCCATATGTTGTTTGAGAATGCATATTTGTGTGACATTGATGCGGTGATCAATAATGTGGATGAGAACCTCCTCATTCCCCTCCTACATAAATATTATATTGGGGGGGTTTCTACATTTCTGATTGTGCAAACACAAGATGTCTAGTTGTTGCATGAGTGAAGTGATATACTATGTAGTATCAATTTTCTCCTGTATCTAGCCAGAATCAAGGAACCTAAGGAGGACATTTTGCATTGGGATTACTTGACCACTGAATATTTGCTAGATGAAGTTGAAAATGATGAGGCAAATGTGATTGATATTGTAGGGGCACTACAATTAGGGAGTAGAGATGAATGGATTGAGGATGATAGAAACAGTGTGGAGGGAATTACTGCAGGGGAAGCTCATGCTAACTGCAGACATGATTGCTCACTCATCTTACAAGCCAAGAAAGTCAGGCATGATATAATGAAGGAGGAATGTAAAGTGACAAAGCGGGCTTGAAATGTCTCGTAGTCCTGAAGTATGGTGCAACTGCTTCGTTCTATTTTGAATTTTGTATAGTGCGTTATGAGTTGTTATGTTTTTTATTAAGTACTTGTGCCATATTTTATGTCACTACTGGACATTCAATTGGAATATATTTTTGGATACAAGCCAAATACTGTTGTATCTTTATTTTTAATGTTATCTTAATATAATGGGTGTTGGCCCTACCCAGCTATTAACTTATCATATGCAAGTTCTTCAATGATAATATCATTTCTAGAAATTTTTGATGTCTAGTTTGATTCATTTTGGAAGTTGGTGAAGTTGTATTTGTAATTTTGTATGAGATGGGGTTCAATTTTGGTTTTGTTATTGGATTTTGACCTATTGTACTATTAAAATAATGTAGGTTATAGCAAGGGTTTCAAAATAAAATTTAAAATGATTCACTCTACAACTCTGATACTATAGATGATCAATTAGGCTGATAGACTCATGAAATTGAAAGACACAAATAATTTAAGAAAGCAATGATTAATGTAACAAATTCAACTATAGCGTGTTGGCAATATCAAGGAATTGATTATGTGTTGCATTTATATTTTTTCATTGATGTCAACACTAGTTGTTATGGTTGTTTGCCGGTTTCCGGTAGAAGGATTGGACAGGGAAGATTATCAGTTGATTGTCACCAGAATAAGTTTGTATGAATGGTTCATATGCTTATAAAGTATGTTTCAGTCAATTGGTATTGACTTGATGATCGTATGCTATCTTATGTTCTAGTAAGCCTACTTTGTAGGTTCGGTAAGGGTTTCACGATAGAGCTTTATTAAAGATCTTTGATATAATGCATAAGTGGTATTGGTGTGGCTTCTAGAAGGGATTCAAAATGTTGATTGGTGCAGGGCACCTTGACTTGTCTTTGTGGCATTTTGTTTTCTTTTTCATGTTTTGCTTATAATAAGGATGTGTGATGACCATCCATGTCTTTGATGATTCTTTTGTGTGGTCAAGGGACTCTTAGGTCACTTTATAAACCTAGAGTCATCCTTAGTCCATTTGGATCCTTTTAGGTCTAGTTGTTCATTTTCTTATGATGATTAGTTTTGGCATTAGGACGTTTATTTTGTTGTTTGGTAGTCAATGTGGTCATGTTAGAACCACTTAGGAGTGAGAAAGTTCTTTAGGGAGTAAAAAGTTGCAAAAGTGCACAAGTTGCAAAAGTTGCACTTGACAATTTGTTGCAACTTTGCAATTTTTTTCAAAAAATGGTTACAATGTTGTTCCAATGGTTCCCAACCACCTTGGTTCAGTTGAACCTATTGGGGAAGGCCTATTTAGGCCTTATTTTCTACTTCCAAAAGGTTGGAGGCATTTGTAATGATTCATGACCAATTTTCTGCAATAAAAAGACAGATTTTTAGAGCAAACTGGTTTAGACAACAATTGTATGGATTGGTTTTATGGATCTAGGGGCATGACAAGGTGAAGGGGTGAATCACCTAACATTTGGATTTTTTTTTATCCAATTTGGAGTTATTTGGTGAAAGTTATCATGGTTTTACTGAAGATAGCTCGTGAACATAGGGTTTGGAGGGTTTTAACCCAAAATGACCCATAACTTGCAAATTCAACAATGAAATTCTTTGGTTTTCTGGAATTTGCAAGGTCAAATGGTGTATTATAAGACTCCAAAAGCTATGGGTCTAAAAGTGAAGGCCAGGGGAAGTTTGGTCATGCCCTAGGCTAAATATTTGTATGTATTTAGCCAGTCAAAGAGGGTTTAATGATATTGTGCATGGGTGACTGCCCAAAACCTGGTCCAAGGTGTTGATTGAGGTTTCTAGAAGGTGGACAGACCTTCCAAAACCACTGCCCTTCTAGTATGCACCCAACTTCAACAATTTGTAAGTGTTCCAAGCTGAATTTGGCCAATTAGGCCTGTGAGCCTTGTAGGGGTTTGGGGTTACAGGAGTATTGTGGGGCTCTACCCTTTTGGGGAATGTTAGGCCACTAGTAGGAGATCTCAAAACAATTAAAATAGTGCTAGTTCCCTTGGGAAAGTTTCCTTCAATCACCCATTTTCAGTCTGAGAGACCTAGTAGCCTAGTAGGTCTAAAAGGTGAATTTTGCATTGTATGGTTTGGGGAATCAAACCAGTGGTGGAGTCTTGGTTGTTTGGGGTCTATGAAGGTATTTCTACTGCTATTTGGAGTTAGAGAGAAAATTTGAGTCATTTTCCCTATTTGTGCCTTAATAGGGGATTGAGTCCCTGAAGCAACTTTTGGGTGTAAGTTGAGTAACCCATAGGGCTTGGGTTTGGCCTTGTGTAGGTGGTCTTACACTTCCTTACCATATGTGGGTAAGGTAGAATAAGTTGGAATAGTCACCTTTTGAGTTTGAGAGACTGTGAGTCCATTTGACACTTCTTGTTGTGTGCACTCTACATCATTGATGGTGATTGTGTTCATACCTCGATTGATTGGTGTCATTTCTTTGGCATGTGTATATCTAATTTAGGTGTAGTGTTATCTAGGTTATGGACCAATTTTATGAAACATGTTGGTGGATCCTTCTGATATGCTTCCAGGATGTTTTATTGATTGGATGATGATTGTTTGGCCTTAGGACGACATGTTTTATGATTTTATTTCAGGATTATGTAATGGATCTATTGAATTATCATTTGGGTGGCCAACCTAATTGTTCAAGTCCATGGTTTGTATAAATGTATGTAAGATCTCATTGTAGATCATAGGCAAGGAGCGAATAATGTAACAATAATTTATGCAGATGATTTGGTTGATCATAGGTGATCGAGTTGGGTTTATGTAAGAGGTTTTATACTTCCTATATTGAGCTTAACCGAAACTGTAATCTAGCATGTTTGATGTTATCATAGGCAGTTTCTTTTTCTGGATTGTTGTCCAAATATTTTGAGGTGGTTAACCTCTTTTGTAGTCAATGAGACTCCATTGTGATGAGCAGTGTGCTCTAGGAAGTGTGCCTTCCTACATGTGCAAGCCCCTATTATAATCATATACTTTCGGCATAGGTATCATCTGACTATGGATAGGGTTTCCCACTGTGGTTTTTCCCTTGATCGGGTTTTCCACATACAAATCATGGTGTTATGTGTTATGGCTCGATGGTATTGATTCTTTGGATTTTAATTATGCTTTAATTCTATCAATTATTCCAGTATCTATTTTCTTATATTCTAGTAAAAGGTTTTAAGTTCTTTAATTCACATAATCTGTTAACAATTGATTTAGCCCCCCCTCTCAGTTGTCCACCGATTATCCTAACAATTGGTATCAGAGCTTGGACCTCTTTTTGCTGAAGCCTAATGGCTTGAGGAAGATCCTATGGCAACTAATTATTCAACTACTATTTACCAGAAGGACAACCCTAGCCTTGATGGTACAAACTATAGAGTTTGGAAAATTCAGATGGAGACTCATTTAAGATGCATTGGAAAGGAAATTTGGGAAATAACTCAAAAAGGTTACATTCCTCATGATCCGGCATCTAGAAATCCTACACCAACAAAATTGGAAAAGAACATTGAAAATGACTATAGAGCTATAGAATCCCTCTTAAGCGCTTTAGCAGATCATGGGATTATCAGATAAATGATTTGAAAAATCTATATGGGACAAGTTGGAGACTCTGAATGAAGGTGATCCACTATTAAAATTGTAAAACTTGAATGTTACTGGGTAAGATATGAAAACTTTAAGATGGAGGAAGATGAAATAATTTCTGAATTCATGGAAAGGGTGAATAAAATTGAATTAGGAATTCAATGTTGTGGTGGATCTCTAAGCGAGGAAGAGATTGTTTCAAAAGTATTAAGGGTTTGGGCACTGGCATATAAGATGAAGGTAACTGGAATTAATGAAATAAGAACCATGCCTAATTCTTCTATCAATAGAGATACTCTTGTTGGGAAGATATCTTCTTTTGATCTTGAAGAATTTGGTCTTCCAGGCGCTGCAAAGATTGATATTGCATTGAAGGCATCTAAATCATCAATTGGAAAGAAAGATTGGAAAGTTTTGTATGCAAAGGAATTGGAAGAGATTAGGAAAGAAGAGTAAGAGCTTGAGAAACTTGAAGCCCTATTTTCTAGAAGGATACCTAAAGGTCCAACAAGAAGTAAGTATGAAGGAAAATCTCCTTTCAAATGTTTTGCATGTAATAAGATAGGCCATTTTGCATCTAGATGTCTTGAAAGGAATTCAAAATTGGAAGAAAGAGTAAGAAGATATTTTAAGCCTAACCTTGAATATTAGATCAAGCATAAGTATAGGAGAAACAAAGACAAATCATGTTACCATGCTAATGAGGAAGGAGTAGCTGATGACTCAGAGGAAGAACCAGCAAGAGACTCAGCTAGTGGATCCGACAATGGAAGAGAATGGGTATTCTATGCTATAAAGGAAGATGATCAAGAACCAGTTATCAAAAATGAGGAAAAGGCCCTTGCAACAAAAGTTGAAGACAAAGATGAATGGGTAATAGATAGTGGATGTTCTCATCATATGGTAGGAGGTAAAAGAAAGTTTCTAACCTTGCAAGAATTTGATGATCGTCAAGTCAAATTTGGTAATAAAAAAGCATGCATTATCAAAGGAAGAGGAATCATTTCATTGAATGGTAAGCATAACACTAAAACTGTCTATTATGTTGAAGGTCTGAAGCATAATCTTTTGAGTGTAAGAGACTTGGTAGACAAAGGATTTCAATTACAATTCAAGGATGGAAAGTGCAAAAGAATTAACAAATCAGATTAGAGATTGAAACTAGTACACAGAAAAAGGTAACATCTTTCATTTGAACTCCTGTGAAAAAAACATGTTTGATTGAAAATATTGATGAAAGTTGGCTATGGCATAAGAGGTTGTGTCATGTAAATATTGATTGCATTGTAAAGATTAGTTCAACTAAGGTGGTTAGAGATTTACCTAATATTGTGAAGCCTCATAATCTGATATGTAAGGAATGTCAAATGGGTAAACAAATTAGAACTTGTTTTAAGAGAATACCTAATAAATCTAATAATATCTTGATTTGATTCATACTAACCTATGTGTTCTTGCTAATACAAGAAAATTTCAAGGAGATAGATATTTCATGTTAATCATTGATGACTATTATAGAATGATGTGGGTTGCTTTTCTAAGGAAGAAATGTAAAGCCTTTGAAAAATTCAAGATCTTTAAAGTTATGGTTGAGATAGAGACAAGGATGAAAATCAAGTGTCTAAGATCAGATCAAGGTATTGAATTCACATTGGGTGAATTCAACAGCTAATGTGAGAAAAATGGCATTAGGAGATAGTTATCAGCACCCCAGACACCTCAACAGAATGATATTATGGAAAGAAAGAACATAACCATGATGATGGAAGATAATTTGTCTCATATCTAATGGAGAGAAGCAATAAGTATAGTGGTTTATACATTCAACAGAGTTCATATCAAAAGAGATACTGGTAAGACACCTTATAAATTATGGTTTGGTCATTCCCCTACTCTTAAGTATTTCATAATATTTGGAAGTAAGTTTTATATCAAAAGAGATGATTTCATTGGAAAGTTTGACCCTAAATGTGATGAAGGAATATTTATTTATTATTGAAGCAGTCACCGGTGAGGAGGGACCTCAAGGAGAACATTCCAAACTGGTTAGCAAGAGTAAACATAATGGAAAAACACAGACATGATGGAGGAAATGTGGAACAAATAGTTTTATTGGATGAAATTTGACTACATCCAATCGGTAACAACTGGCTTACAACATACTGGCACACAGGCCTGGTCGAATAGGTCACACCGGGACCTTGAATCAAAAGATCTATCTTCTAGGCACATTCTATCTCTGATTGATTCTAATTGACCTTTAAAATGATTGCATTCTAAATCATGATTATAAATATATATACCGATCCAAAGGATCCACTTGGCCCAAAAGGATCAAAACCCGAAGAACAAGACCTAACGTGCAAAATGAACAAGGTCAGCCTCCACAAAGAGATTCCTCTGGAAAATCTAAAGAATGAAATGTAGAAGGTCATCCACACACTAAGAAACATAGAGATCAACATCCAAGGCTCTACAAGTTTTGGAATGGGTTTTGGTAGATCACCATAATAGGTCTCAAGCAATTGATAACAAAGGAACAACTGGTAACAAGAAAATGTCAAGGAAGTTGGTAGAGATATCTTGCCGGAAAGTGATCCAAATGAGATGTGGTTTGAAAAAAAGAAAGATGATCAAGTCTTCAAGTAGAATCCAACTCCACAGGATTCAATGAGCCAAAACCAGAACACACAAAAAGGAAAACTGAAATTGCAAACAGAAAACAAAACATAAAAGAAAATGTTTTTGGTTGATGCAAGATTGTTGTGAACCAGGGATGCTCTTGCATCAGACATCCGGGGTTGATGAAAAAGTGAGCCTCACACTTTTCTAGGATTAGAGGGAAACTAAGGTGGTCTACCTCTACCTAAGAAATCCAAGATGAATCTTCAACTGGTCTTCTCTTCCACTTCACAAGATATTCTTTGTATTGACTATTCTGGGTACTACGCCCAATCCTCCTATCCAAAATCTCTTCAATCTGACCTGGTTCCTTCTGGGGAAATTGTTTCTCAAGGTCTGCAACACTGTCCTCACTAAATTTTGGTTCATGATACTCATGAAGATCTCCAATTTTTAATATAGGTGAAATACTTAGACTATGTGGTAGCTCCACTTCATATACATTTCCAGAACTGAACTTCCTCAAAATCTTATAGGGTCCAAACTTCTTCATCTGCAACTTATTATAAGTTCCAACCAGGAATCTCTCTTTTCTCAAGTATACCATCACTTTATTGCCAAATTTAAATTCCTTGTCTCCTTTTTTCATCTGCCTTATCCTTATATTTTATATTCATGTCTTCCAAACGTTTTCTAACCTGAATATGCAATGCTACCATGTGATCTGCAAAATCTTCTGCTTCTAAACTCTTCCGGTCTTCACTGCTAATGTCTCTCAATTCTACTATTCCTCTAGGATGCACTTTGGTAACAATATCAAAAGGCGTTTTTCTGGTACTTCTATTCACTGAATTGTTATAGGAAAACTCTTGTGCAAGGATCAAATCCCAACTTCTGGTTTTATCTCCCACTAAACATCTCAATGAGTTTCCCGAACTTCGGTTAACTACTTTGGTTTGTTCATCAGTCCGTGGATGAAAAGTAGAACTAAACTTCAAATATGTCTTCATTTTCTTCCAAAGTTTTCTCCAAAAATAACCAACAAACTTAGTATCTCTGTTTGAAACTATGCTCTTAGGTAATCCATGCAATGCATCTAATGTTTTCTTACAAGGTATGAAATGAGCCATTTTTGAAAATCCATCCACTACCACAAATATATAATCATTCCCTATCGGTGACTTAGGCAATCCAAGTACAAAATCCATGCTTATATCCTCCCAAGGTCTTATCGGTACTGTCAAAGGTTTATACAATCCCACATTCTGACTACTACCTTGTACAACTTGACAAACTCTACAAATCTGCACATATCTCTTAACATCCTTATGAATCTGGGGCCAAAAGTACTACTCACTCACCAATGCAACTATTTTATCAATGCCAAAATGTCCAACTAAATCTCTACTATGTTTCTCTTTGATTAGTTTCTCTGTCATGGAACTCTTAGGTATGCATTACTGAACTCCCTTTAATAACATCCCATCCTGAATGAAATAATCCAACCATTTGCTTCTATCAACCATAACTGGTTCTCTACATGCTTTCCAAGGTTCTGCAGAATTTAGGTCTTCATCATACAAGGTCTTCAAATCTTCAAAACCTAATACTGTCACTCTCATCTCTATCAACAAATTCCTTCTCCTACTCCATGCATCAACAACTTTGTTAGATTTCCCACTTCTATGCTTCAACAAAAAGGTGTAACTCTGCAATAATTCTACCCATATCATATGTCTCTTATTCAACTTACTCTGACAGTTCAAATACTGCAAAGCTTGATGATCTATATACAACACAGACTCTTTAGGCAACAAGTAATATCTCCATTTATTCAAGGCTTGAACTATGGCATAAAATTCCTAATCATACATTGAATATCTCTTCCAGGAATCATTCACTTTATCAATGAAATATGCTACTGCTCTCCCTTGTTGACTCAAAAATGCTCCTATTGTTGTTCCACTTGAAATACCTTATTGGAATCCAATAAAGCCAACATAGGCCGCTCAGTCAATTTTTGCTTCAATAATTCAAAACTTTTGTTTGCTTCGGTGGTCCACTTGAATTCCTTCTGATCCCCTCTCATGGTCTTAGTCATAGGGTTACTAACTGAACTTAATTTTCTGATAAACTTCTAGTAAAAACTAGCCAATCCATGAAATGATCCTACCTCTCCAATGCTTTCCAGTGTAGGCCACTCAACAACGGATTTCATTTTCTTGGGGTCAATATTCAAACCATCCTTAGATATCACAAAGCCCAAATAGACTAAATCATCCTTCATGAAAGTGCACTTCTTGATATTGATCAACAAATTTTATTCTCTCAATGTCTATTAAACTTGTCTTAACTGAAACAAATGCTCTTCTTTTGTTCTACTGAAAATCAGAATATCATCCAAATACAAAATAACAAACTTACCCAAGAATTTCTTTAATACCTCACGCATCAGCCTCATGAAAGTACTCAGTGCATTAGTCAATCCAAAAGGCATCACCAACCATTCATATAGTCCTTCATTTGTCTTAAATGTTGTCTTCCACTCATCACCTTCTTTGTTCTTGATTTGATGATATCCACTCTTCAAATCTATCTTTGTAAAGTTTTTTCTCCACTCAAACAGTCCATTATGTCATCCATCCTAGGCAAAGGAAACTAGTATTTCACTATGATCTTGTTTATTGCTCTTGAATTGGTACACATCCTCCATTCTCCATTCTTCTTAGGTGTTAATACTTCTAGCACTACACAAGGGCTTAGAATTTCCCTGATCAAACCTTTCTTCAACAACTCCCACACTTTTCTATTCAGTTCTTCATTTTCTGCCGGTGTCAACCAATGTACAACTTTGTTAGGTAAACTAACTCTGGGAACAAAGTCCATGCAATGACTAATACTTCTAATAGGTGGCAATCCATCAGGTACATTATTTGAAATTATGTCCTCATATTCTATCGACAAATCTCTTATCTTTGTTGGGTGTTCTCCTTCCGGTTCTGGTCTCTCGGTCTTTTTAGGAATTAAGGAAAAACACACATTCTCATGTCTTAGTCTTTTTAGGATTTAAGGCAAAACACACATTCTCATGTCTCAGTCCATCCATGAATTTCCTTCCATCTACTAAACAAATTTTGGTATTTGTACAGACTTCACTCTTCAAAGGTTCCTCCAAAGGTAACAAGGTTTACTTCATCCCATTGGCCACAATAGTGTATGCATTCTTCCTCCCATCATGTGTTGTCTGTCTATCAAACTATCAAGGTCTTCCCAATAAAAGATGATAAATATCCATAGGCATAATATCACACAAAAATTCATCATGATAATTGCCAATTTTCAATTTTACTAAACACCATTCACTTACTAACAACTTATGTTCATCTTGAATTCATGCTATCTGATAAGGCTTATGATGTTTCAATCCCTCCAATTTCAACTTATTCACCATCTCTTCTAAAACAAGATTATCTAAACTACCAGTATCAATAAGAACTTTACAACCCTTACCAGATACCTTACATCTGGTCTTGAACAGGTTCTTCCTCTACAATGGTTCTTCATCTCCTTTGGTATAAGACAAAGCTCTCCTCATCATCAACAGTTCTCCATCTTCCGGTTTATTGTCTGATCTGTTGGGGTTTTCTTCCACCACTGCTACTCTTTTGGTAGCCTCTGTCTTCTTACATTCAAATGCACAGTATCCTTCCCCTCCACATTTAAAGCAAGTTCCTCTAAATGTCCTCTTGTATTGTATTCCAAATTTCTCATTCTGATAACCATTCAGTTCTCTCCTCTGGTATAAATTTCTATCATCCTTCAGGTATGAATTACCTTTTTTGCTCACTTCCTTTTCCTTGTTCTGATTTGTACTAGTTCCTCTTCCTGTGGTATATCCTCTTCCTCCTTGGAATCTTCCTCTAGTAAAACTTCCACCTCTACCTCTCTGTCTCTGCTCATATCTTTTGTTCAATTTCTCTTCAGCATTTAGTACATACTAGTAAGCCTCTTCAACACTCTCTAGTTTGATCATACTGAGTTCGTCTTGTATAGACATTCACAATTCATTTAAATATCTTGCAATTTGTTCAACTTCATCATCAACATGTCCGGATTTGATATTCAATTTGTAAAATGCTTCGGTGTACTCCTTCACACTAGATTCCTTTTGTCTTAGATTTTGTAACTTCCAGAACAAATCCACTTGATAATTCATGGGGACAAACTTTGATTTCAACTTATCAATCATCCTATCCCATGTCTTAATATTTTATTTACATCTTCTCTTCCTATTGACTTGCAAATGGTCCCACCAAAGAGATGCATGACCTTTCAACTGGGTATAGGCATACTTCAGCTTCCTCTCTTCTTCAATGTTTTCAAAATCAAAGTAATTCTCCATCTCCGAGATCCAATCCATGAATTCATTTGAATCTAACATCCCATCATATTCTAGTGGGGTAAAATGAGGTTTAGTGTTCGCCCTACTCAAAACTCTTAAAAACCTTTCTTCATCTAGATCAACTGTCGGTAGGTTCACTTGTTCTATTAAGGATTCTTCTCCTTCGTCTTCGCTCACATCCTCAATATGTCGGCCTCTTCTTTGGGCTGTTATTCTTTGCAAAATCTCCATCACAAAAGGGTCTCCATTCCCTTGCACTCTACTATTCCTAGTTCCTCTTTGCACCATTGATTCATGCTAGTCCTCTACAATTGTAGGTTGGATCTACAATCCACCACCCTACAGCAAAATTTAGGACAGGCAACCTCTAGAACGAAACTTCACTCTAATACCACTTGAAGTAGTCGGTGGTGAGGATGGATCTCAAGGAGATCAGTCCAAACCGGTCAGCAAGAGTAAACACAACAGAAACACATAGACATTATGGAGGCAATGCATAACATATAATTTTCCTACATGAAATTTGATTACATCCAACCGGTAACAACCAAGTTATAACATACTGACACACAAGCCTGGTAGAATAGGTCACACTGGGACCTTGAATCGAAAGATATATCTTTTAGGCACAGTCTATCTCTAATTGATTCTAATTGACATTCAAAATTATTGCATTATAAAGCATGATTACAAATATATATACCAATCCAAAGGATCCAGTCGGCCCAAAAGGATCAAAACCCGAAGAATAAGACCTAGCATGAAAAATGAACAAGGTCAGCCTCTGCCAATATATTCCTCCATAAAATCCAAAGGATGAAACGTAGATGGTCTTCCACATGCCAACAAATATCAAGATCAACATCCAAGGCTTCACAAGCTTCGAAATGGGTTCCAGTAGATCACCAGAATAGGTCTCAGGCAAATGGTAACAAAGGAACAATCGATAACAAGAAACTGTCAAGGAAACCAATAGCGATATCTTTTTGAAAAGTAATCCAAATGAGATGCAGTTTGAAAGAAACAAAGATGATCAAGTCTTAAAGTAGAATCCAACTTCATAGGATCCGGTGAGCCAAAACTAGGACACACAAAAAGGAAAACTAAAACTACAAACAAAAAACAAAACATAAAAGAAAATGTTTTTGGTTGATGCAAGATTGTTGTGAACTGGAGATGCTCCTACATCAATTATTCAACTAAAAGAAAATCATATAGATGTTATAACAAAAGATTGCAGATAATTATGGAGAGCACTAATGTGAAAGTGGATGAGCAACACAAAGACCAAGCTAAATCTTATGGCAGAGACTCGGTAGTGGAAATGATCATAACTGATCCGGTAATTATTGTACTAGAACAAAATGTTGAACCAGTTATCTGACATCATCAGAAAACTCAACTGTAACTGAAGAACAACACAAAGAACCTAAAAATCAGAAAATACCAAAGTATGTAAGGCTAAATCATTTTGAAAATTAGATCATTAGAGACAAAAACAAGGGAGTTATGACAAGAAGAAATTGGAAAATGAAGAGGTATATTTCATTTCTCAGATTGAACCAGAATCAGTAATTGAAGCTTGTAAAGACGACTGGTGGATGTAAGCTATGGAAGATAAATTAGATCAGATAGAAAAGACCAATACTTGGACTTTGGTTCCCCGACCTAAAAATAAGAATGTCATTGGAACTAAATGGGTTGTTAGAAACAAATTGAATGAGGATGGACAAGTTGTAAGAAACAAGGCTATATTGGTCTACAAAGGATATTCTCAGAAGGAAGGAATTGATTATGGTGAAACTTTTGCACCAGTAGCTAGAATTGAAGTTGTTAGACTATTTCTTTCTTATGCAGCCTATAAGAACTACAAGGTCTATCAAATGGATGTTAAGTATGCATTTTTGAATGAAGAACTTGAAGAGGAAGTCTTTATTGAGCAACTTGATGGATTTTTACTAACAGATGATAAAAATTTAGTTTGCATATTAAGGAAAGCCCTATATGGATTAAAACAAACTCCTAGAGCTTGGTATGCAAGGTTGGATATGTATCTTTTGAAGATTGATTTTATAATAGGTAATGTTGATAGTAACCTATATTATAAGATCACTAATGATGATATTCTGATTATTGAAGTATTTGTTGATGATATCATTTTTGGAGGTGAAGAAAAATTATGCATGGAATTCTCTGATAATATGAAGAATGAATTTGAAATGTCTATGACTAGAGAAATAAGATTTTTTCTAGGTTTGCAGATTACTCAGATTGACAAAGGCATCTTTATCTATCAAGATAAGTATCTAAGGGAATTTTGAAGAAATTTGGTATGGAAAATTCCAAACCAGTTAGTACTCCTATGGTTACAAGTGAAAATTTGTCAATTAAAGATGTATCCCCTCCAGTAAATCCTATAAGATATAAATCCATGATTGGTGGTTTTCTATTTTTAACTTAGACTAGACTGGATATAATGAATGCAGTCAGTATTGTATCAAGATTTCAAATTAATCCAAGAGAAAGTCATGAAAGTGCAATAAAAAGGATATTCTAGTATTTGCAAGGAACAACTGAAGATGATGCCCTAAAGATGATGACTTTAGTTTATATGCATATACAGATGTAGATTGGGCAGGTGATGTTGATGACCGAAAGACCACATCCGATGGAGCATTCTTTCTTGGGAAAAGGTTGGTTTCATGGATCAACAAGAAGTAGTCATGCATTTCTTTATCTACTACTGAAGCTGAATATGTTGCAGCAACAACTAATTGTACTCAATTTTTATGGATGAAGCAGATGTTGAAGGATATACAAGTGAGTTGTAATGATCTGGTTGTTATTCATTGTGATAACTCTGCAACTATTGACATATCAAAGAATCTTGTATTTCACTCCAATACTAAGCACATATCAATCAAGTATAATGTTTTGAAGGAAAAGGTGGAAGCAAAAGAAGTCAGATTGGTTTATGTGAACACTAAAGAACAAATAGCAGACATCTTCACTAAACCTTTGTCTTGAGAATCATTTGAGCATTTGAGAGACATATGGGGGGTTTCTACCCCTCTGGTAGAGACTTAAATGATCTAGATGTGCATCAGTCTGTTATGCATTATCACAGCTATCTTCTGCTCTAGATTGATGAAATAATGCTACTACTCAGGGGGAGTAGTCAGCCTTGATATTTAGAGTTTTCATATTCTATTTGATATCTATCTCATATATTTGGCATTAATTTCAAAGGGGGAGGAATATATGTGAAAAAACTATGCTATCTATTTTTGAAATTGATTGCACTCCTCGGGGGGAGTTTGGCAGTGAGTTTGGTGGTATTTGGTCTTTTGATTCAGATTTGGTTCAAAGCTTCATTGCTATATCATTTTATGGGAGATTGTTGGTTGTCTTTCATAGGGGGAGACTTGTTTGGCATTTCTTGGCACTTGGATGTTTTTCACATCTAGTGTTGCCATCAATGTGAAAGGGGGAGATTGTTGTCAATATGAAGGAATTTATTATGTGTTGCATTGATGTCAACATTAGCTGTTATGGTTATTTATCAGCTTCCGGTAGAAGGATTGGATTTGCAATATTATCAATTGATTGTCACCGGTATAATCTGAATCATGGAATAAGTTTTTATGAATAGTTCATATGCTTTTGAAGTATGTTTCAGTCAGTTCTTATTAACTTGATGATCGTATGTTGTCTTATGTTCTCGTAAGCCTACTTTAAAGGTTCGATAAGGGTTTCATCGATGGGGCTTTATTGAATATCTTTGATATAATGCATAAGTGGTGTTGGTGTGGCTTCTAGAAGGGATTCAGGATGCTGATGGTGATTGTGTTCATTCCTCGACTAATTGGTGTCATTTCTTTGATGTGTGTGGGTCTAATTTAGGTGCAGTGTTATCTAGGTTATGGATCAGTTTCATGAAATGTGTTGGTGGATTGTTTTGATGCGCTTCCAGGATATTTTATTGATCGGATGATGTTTGTTTGGCCTTAGGCCGACATGTTTTATGATTTTATTTCAGGATTATGTAATGGATCTATTGAATTATCATCTGGGTGGCCGACCTAATTGTTCAAGTCTAGGGTTTGTATAAATATATGTAAGTTTTCATTGTAGATCATAGGAAAGGAGCGAATAATGTAATAATCATTTGTGTAGAGGATTTTTTTGATCATAGGTGATCGAGTTGGGTTTATGTAAGAGGTTTTAGACCTCTGATATTGAGCTTAACTGGAACTATAATCTATCATGTTTGATGCTATCATAGGCAGTTCTTCTTTTTGGATTGTTGTCCAAATATTTTGAGGTGGTTAACCTCTTTTGTAGTCAGTGAGACTCCATTGTGATGAGCAGTGCGCTCTAGGAAGTGTGCCTTCCTGCATGTGCATGCCCTTATTGTAATCATATACTTTTTGCATAAGTATCATCTGATTGTGGGTTGGGTTTCCCACTGTGGTTTTTCCCTTCATCGGTTTTTTCATGTACAAATCATGGTGTTATGTGTTATAACTGCATGGTATTGATTCTCTGGTTTTCAATTATCCTTTAATGCTTTATCAGTTATTCTAATAGCTATTTTCTTATATTCTAGTAAAAGGTTTTAAGTGCTTTATTTCACATAATATATTGACAACTGATTCACCCCCCTCTCAATTGTCCATTGGTTATCCTAACATAGCCCACATAGAAAACCCTGGAGCATAAACCCTTACAATGGTAAATTCAAATTACAAGCATGTGTACTGGTTTAATGTCTTTAATTTTATTATTTTTATTTGTCACAATTTATAAAAACCTTTGGCACTGCTGAGTTAGCTTCATTGAGCACTTCTGGCTAACTCTACAATCACCCGAAGATCTTGGCCATTGATCTTATAGAAGACAACAACACATTATCACACCTAGGAGACAAACATGCTGGATCCACATCCTAGCCATGTTACAAGGATTTCCACATGTCATTCATTTAGTGTTAGTGTATATCATCACCATTGGTATGGCCCATGCGGATGAAGTGGCAAAGCTAGTTTTGGCAAGGAACTTTGATTAATTGTGCAACTGTGCAATGATTTGGGCCGTTGGATAAACAGGAGATGACCGCTCAATATCATGGCTTACAAGGAGAATAGGTTGGGCCAACCCTTTTTGATGTGTCCTTTGACCTCCAGTATGCATAATCTTATTGGTCCACCTAATAAGAGACTAGCGTCAATAGGGCCCATATGACATGTGTGCAAGTGGGACTACAAAGTTAAGGTGAATGAGCATCTTGATCTAACTATATAGTCATGTGATGATCTATTTATAATATTTCTACTTTTTGAATATTTTTAATATTTTTAATTAATAACTTTTAATTTTATTTTTTTTGGTCGGTAATAAATATTTGATTTTATTAATATATCAATACAAAAAAAAAGTACATAGTTCCAAAAATCACCATCCCAAACATCTACCAAAAAATCCCTTCCAAAAAATGCATAGAAAAATATCCCTGAATCGCTTAGTCACTAGTGCATACTATAGTCGTGCATCACGAAACAGTTTTAGGGGCAATTTATCAGCCCAAAAAAGAAAAAATTACATACAAGTTTTTTAACACTTAAATTGAAAAACTCTAAACACATGATAATGCAAACCAAGTTCTCAACTAGCATTTCCATGCATTCTTCATTGAACTTGGTGAGAATTCACACCACCTCCTCTATGCATGTCATGGGTTACAATTTTGGTCCCACTTCTACCCTAGCAATTTCATGCGCCACGCGAAGGGATTCTTCCACCCACATTAGCCCTGTAAAATTTTTGAAAGCCTCCCAACATGTCCATGTTGAATCTCTACATCTTACTTTCATGTCATCCTCTAGCCAATGAAAAAATAGAATAGGGTTCACATGTTCAATAGATCCTTTCGATATGTATATTCCCACTCCCAAGACAACCCACTCAAAAATGGAGTCCAAATTGTTACTACTTATCAAATTGCTATTAGTTTTTATATTCAAAGTCATACTATATATTCTAGTCGATTAGCATTACCGAATCATGCAGTCGGTACACATAGAGAAGTCAGTATGCATAGTCTAGTCAGTTATAGAAGAAAGCAATCACAGAACGCAGTATTCACCGAGTTGTTTACCGAGTATCTTTGTATGGCTACCGAGCAGTAAAGTTAACACACCGAGTTGATATTCACCAAGTGAAACGTGTTACCAAATACATTGAACCTAGACATGCACATGAAAATGTGTTACAAGATCGAGGCACATCTAACCATTATTACATTGGAAATTGCACTAGAAGATTGTGTATGATTGTGAGGTCAATCTAACCAATCAAATATTTTGTTTAGTTATTCATTCAAGGAATCTTGTTTGTAAGATCAAAGCAATGAATTAAATCACCATTTTAAGAGATCTATTTATACAGCATGAGAAGAGAGTAAAAGGTGTGTGTGCATATATGTATGAAGGAAGACTATTACAAAGACACAGAGGTCACCGAGAAGGTTATCAGAGAACAGTCGAAGAATAGAGTAAACAGAAGGGTTTACCGAGTTACTGTATGAGTTACCGAGGAATTCTATAAGCAAGGTAATCTTATTCTGAGCACATAGAATCTACTATAACATTTCAGATGTAAAGTTGTAGATGTTTGTAATAATTTTATTGTAATATTGTGAGATTGAAAGAGAAACCTTTATTAGGGTAAAAGACTCTAACCAAGTCTATAAATTGTAAAGCCTCTAACCAAGTGCAACATTCAGATTAATGTTGTAAAATCCTTTAGCAAGGTAGATCTAATAGATCTTATTACTCCTGTATATGGTGAAAATGGATAACAATAATAACGATATTGAAAGGCTAAATGAATTCAACCACAAAACCCTAGCCTAACAACAACAAAGATCCACCATAACATATGAAGATTACCTAAGACAATGCAAACCAAATGAAATCACAAAGATTATACCATCACATGTCCAATAGGGTTTTGATCTCCATTCTTCCTATCTCCATTGATCTTGCTTGATATATTTGCTCTTAGATTTTATATGCACAAGAGCTCAACAAAGAATGGAATGTGGTTGCAAGTAGGATCGTAGTGTAGTCAAGTCCTTAAGATGATTCATTAGGTTTTGATAATGAAGGAAGCATCTCCTTATATAGAAGACACTATAAGAAATGGAGGGATAAGATTGAGAGGTGTAAAAAGAGGTCAGCTATGATTAGAGGGTAGGTAAAAGAAATAATAAAATAATGAAAGGGGTAGGTAGTGTATGAATTAAGAGATGAATGACATATGTCATGTGTAGAAAAGGTTAATGAATTAATTAAATAAATAAAGATTTATTTAATTAATAGAAGAAATGAGATAATTAAATAAATAAAATATTTATTTAATTTAGAAAAAGGATAATTTAAATAAATAAATGTATTTATTTAAATGAGAAATAAGGCTAGAAGAGGATAAATGAATTAATTAAATAAATAAAGATTTATTTAATTAATAGAAGAATTAGGCTTAGATAATTAAATAAATAAAATATTTATTTAATTAGACATGACAATTTTAGGTGTCTACATTTTGCCCCTCTTTGAGACAATACGGCTTGTCGCGTTGTTTCAAAGAAGATAAGATGAACTGATACAGAGTTGCCCCAAGATGGGAATGATATGCCCCCTCCAGAGATTGGATGAGAATGTTTGAAAAGATTGCAAACAATCTCTCGATAAGAAAGACGAGATAGAATGGATTGACCAGATAAAGTGACAAAGTCACGGGATAAAGAAGGCTGACTCGGAAGGCAAGGGCAAGGGCTAGGTTAGTCTATAAGATAGACCATGGGGGAAAATACATCCTCATTGTCATCTACACATCCACAAGAGTAGAATACAGAGTGAAAATAGAGCAGCAACAGTCAGCAGCAATGGCCTTCATTCACAGATTCGACTGTGTTCACCAATTTCAGAGGCCAGCAGAGGCAGGAGAGCCGGGAAGTACCACCAAACCTCCTCGTACTTCGATGCATTTATTATTGTCATTAATGCATGGTAGATAGGGAAATACATGCGCTTAGAATAGGGTCCAAAAAATGTCCAAAAACATCCAGGCACGTCTGCATTGGTGCTAGGTGCGTCTATGGTCGCGAGGCACGTCTGTGTTTGTGCCAGGCACGTCTGTGCTTGAAACCGCGTCTGTGTCAAATACGGCCGCATTTGTGATGTTTAGGCACATCTGTGCCAAGAAGGCACACCTATGTCACCCAGGTGCATCTATGCAGAGCATAGGCACGTCTGTGATGGTCAGGTGCATCTATTTTTTTCAGTCACATCTGTGCAGTCCTTAAGTGCGTTTGTGTTTAAAAATGTGAATTTTTGTCTTCTAGGTCAAATCGACAGTTCTGTGATGAACATACGCTGTCGATTGGATAAGCTACTGAGAGGATACACTCAAGTAGGTCCTCTAAGGAAGACTAGAAGAGATCAAGGCACTTTGTGATGAACAGTGAGTACCAAGATAGAGTACTTTGTGATGAACAGGGAGTACTAAAATATGAGCAGCACTTTGTGATGAACAGGGAGTGCAAATGTGAGCAGCACTTTGTGATGAACAGGGAGTGCAAAATACATAGTACTTTGTGATGAATAGGGAGTACCACTAGGATAAATAGAAACACTTTGTGATGAATAGGGAGTGTCGCTAGGATAGAATGCCATATGCACTTAGATAAAAAGTAGCATTTTGTGATGAACAGTGAATGCCATGATGATTGACATGATTGATTTGCTTGACTGTAGGAGTATTTGCCTATGTTGGAGTCACGAGAGAGATTCCCATCAACTCAGAGGTTGCGACTTGAGCTGACAGCCGAGGAGCGAGCTACTATCAAGGCTATGGGATTGAGACATATTCTGTATATGCCTGAGTTTCAGGTGAACATGGGGCTATTGACTATGCTGGCAGAGAGATGGCACTCCGAGACATGTACTTTTCATTTGTCGATGGGTGAGATGATAGTCACCCTTGAGGATGTATACAGGATCCTGTAGATACCGATCGATGGGGAGCTAATCCCATACGATCGAGATGGAGATAGGGAGGCCCTGAGATGAGTGTTCCAGGACCCAGGACTAGAGATGAGGGCTGGACATGTGGCTTGGGATACGATGATAGCTATAGGGCGAGCGCTGCCAGTAGTGGTAGGAGGAGCGATCAGTGGGTTCCTGTGTCCAGATAGGGTGACACGGGGGTTGGCTATAGGTTGGGGAGGAGCACTGGAGACACTGGTGACACAGCACACCAGATATGCTTGGGGACCATGTGTGCTGACACACCTCTACTATGAGCTGCATTAGTTTGTATACCATGGATCAGTGGGATTGGGCTGCGGGGTGACATTATTGTAGGTGTGGGCTTATGAGCATCTTCCAGTGATGAGGCTGATACACTTCAGAGGAAGAGGTCATGGATGCAATTTTGTGCACTTATATGACATGATCACGTCATAGCCACGGATTGGTAGGTTAGAGCATTGGCGGCGGGTGATAGATGACATTGACATGGTCATATGGAGACCATACCTAGGATGCGAGCAGTGGGAGGATGATGTAGTTGAGCTTCCCTACACCTTTCAGAGTAGGTACCTGATTGGGTGAATGCCCTATGTGCTGGAGAGGTAGCTAGTGGACAGGGTTGGTAGGCAGTTTGGCAGGATCCAGATGATGCCACGGGGCTCAGGCATGTATGCACAGACTGTGAGAGATCAGGCACAGTTTGGGCCCTTGCTATCATATGATCAAGCAGTTACGTAGCTGGTAGAGATTATGCCCCTACCCTGGGACATGTGGCCAGAGATTGAGGATGCCGACATGGATGCCGAGTACACAGCATACTGGGTGGAGCATCTCTTCCCATGCTTGATGGATTCGGGAGAGCCATTAGATGGAGATGGTGGTGGGGATGATGATGATGGTGGAGGTGATGGGGGCAGAGGCCGATGGAGGAGGGGAGTAGTTGGAGAGAGGAGGGTTGCACCACAGAGGGAGGGTGGAGAGGAGAGGTAGGCTCGGGTGGTGACGGGTTGCCGCTACAGGTGCCAGTAGCACAGGGTCCCAGATAGGTACAAGTACAGGGATAGGGACAGGTACTAGTATAGGCACCCGTATAGGTATAGGCACAGGCACAGGGGCAGGCACCCGTACAGGGGGAGCCACAGGAAAAGCCAGAGGGGGTTGATGTAGAGGAGGATGAGCTGATAGAGCTGAGGGAGATCTGCCAGAGATAGGCAGATGAGATCCAAGAGTTGGAGAGGGAGAGGGATCGGCTCAGGAGGAGGCTCAGAGATACTAAGCGGGAGTAGGATCAGGCTTTTCAGCATTATACAGAGGCTGAGACAGCACTGAGGGCTGGGAGGCAGGCATCAAAGGATATAGGGGCCGGATATGCCTATGTCCTATGGGCAGGGGAGGAGATTACCTACTAGCGAGATCTCTATTATGGTGCAGTGCCAATGGATCAGCGGGCGAGGAGCTTCCATATACCATCGCGGACAGCGACAGCTATGGGAGGGAGCCAGAGGAGACAAGCATCGAGTGGTGGGGTTATGGGTCCTCCACCACCACCAGATAGAGGGGACAGGAGGGATGATCCTAGGGTGGGTCCTTCAGGGGCTCAGATTCCATCGAGCCCAGGCAGCTCCGAGAGAGGGAGTTCATCATAGTTATAGAGGGCTCCTTATGTATCAGTATTGTACTATTTTGTATGATGATGTAGACACCTGCGGGAACTTTTGTAGCCATATGATTTTGATGTCATTGTATCATGACTTTATATATATATGAGATGATTCATTTTTTTGCGGCAGCTATATGCATGTGTACCTATGTGATGAGATGTTTCTATATGATGCTTATGATATGGATGAAAATATGTATATGATGCAATGCAATATTTTTGTTCTTTTATGTTTTATATATGTATGCATGATGCAAATGTGAATGTATGTAATGCAGATGAATATGATAATGCAAATGTAAATTGTGCTAATAGGTGTTGTGTGCAGGATGTGATGCAGTTGTGATATCTATATGTATGTATGAAATGCTTATATGTGATAATGCAAGTGAAACGACATGAAATGCAAATGTTTTTGGTGTGTCATTATACTCAATCATGTGATAGAAGGCTATGCAGACTCAAGAAGGATGATGGAAGTCAATCAAGAAAGAGGGATGAAAGATAGAAGATATGAAAGTGAAAGAGCTTCTTGTGTGTTATCATCATTGAGCTTTATTATGTCAAAATAGGTTATGACAATCGAGGCATATGTTCAACCCAAAAAGTCATTGTACCTGTTTGCATGGAGATAAGACAGTCATAAACAAAGAATGCCCTAGTTCATACTAGACTCACAGTGTCCTCATATCCTTGGACAAGTCAGAGCATTACTAAGAGACAATCCACACACAGCAAATACAAATAGGTGACGACACCCCATCCTCGCTTTTCTAGTCAAAGACATCCTGGAGATAGAATCTCTAGTCAGAGACATCCTAGAAAAGCTAAAAGACATGTCACCAAAAAAGATGAAATCAAAAGAAAACCAAGACTCGACACCAACATCCACTGTAGCCCTCAATTTTAGTGTCTTTTGTCACTTGTATAAGTCTTATTTGCTTGTGGTCACAATGTTTACTTTCACAAAATGGATAGATAGCATTGAACCATAATGTTGTCTGAGTCTATTGAAAGATTTGATTTGTTGAAGCCCATTGTTGCTGTTGTCTCATCTGAAACTGACTAAATCCATGAAACTGATACTTTATGGCAGAGAAGATGAAAGTTTATTGTAGATCTATGATGCAAATGTTGCTTTATTGCGGATTGTGCGTGGATAGACTGAAGAAAGCTATAAGAAATTGTACTCCTCGAAAACATGTAATGTTCTCAGTTCCACACCCATCACTAGATGTAGGATTTGCCTTAGCCACAGATAGGATCTGATTTATTATGGATGAAAAGGGAGTGAAAAGGGAGGTTTATTATGAATGGCGAACCAATCTTGGGTAGATCAATAACAAGCCATGACGGGAATGGGTAAGTTTATTATGGATGAATAGGTTGTGAGTGTGTGCAAAGTGAAGTGATGAAATGGAATCCTGAAGGAGGGAGGAGCAATGTCTCTATGCATGGTGCTGGTGACCTAGTTTTCACCATGGTACTTGCCTAGGGTGCCACCAAAGTGGTTTTCACCATTGGACGAAATTATTTTTCTTTACTTTTTTCAATTTTTCAATGTTTTTTGTGTCACAAGGCGCCTGTTTGCCAGGTTTTCACCAAGTAACGATTTTTTTTTTTTTTGGTATTTTTGAATTTTTTGATTTTTTTTGTATTTTTTGAATTAGGATATTCCAAAGAGCTATGTGTAGAACTTGCCAAGGTGCATGTTGTTAATAGGATCCTCCAAAGGTTCACCTTCTGTAGTTGAGAGCTGATATGCACCAGATCCATATGTTGCTATAATGATGTAAGGACCAAGCCAATTTGGTTCGAACTTGCCCTTCTTCTCTCTGTCTTGCTGATTTTTGGGGTTTTCTCTGAGAACCAAATCACCTACCTCAAATGTGCGAGGTTTGACCTTGTGATTGTAGCTACGACTCATTCATTGTTGGTAAGCCTTGAGATGATTAAAAGTAGTTTGTCTTCGTTCATCCAATAGTTCCAGCTCTTGTAAGCGAGAGACCCTATAGTCTTCATCACTGATAATGTTTTGCAAAGAGACCCATAAAGAGGGTAGCTCGACCTCAATAGGCAAGATGGCTTCAGCATCATAGACAAGTGAATAGGGTGTAGCTCTTGTAGGTGTGCGAACACTTGTGCGGTAGGCCCAAAGTGCAGGATTAAGTTGGATATGCCAATTACGGCTAGCATCGTCGACTGTCTTCTTTAGGATTTTAAGGATTGTTTTATTAGACACCTCAGCTTGGCTATTACCTTGGGGGTAATATGGTGTGGAGAAATGATGGGAAATATGGAAGCGGTCACAGAGTTCACGAACATCCTAATTTTTGAAGGGACGCCCGTTATCAGTGATAATGGAAAGAGCAATACCATACCAGCAAATGATATAGTTGAGGATGAATGTAGCAATTTGTTTTCCTATGACTTGTGTGAGAGGCACGGCTTCAATCCATTTTGTAAAATACTCTGTGGCAGTGATAATGAATTTATGACCATTGGAAGAAGCAGGGTGAATGTGGCCTATGAGATCGAGTCCCCACTGACAAAAGGGCCAAGGAGACGCAAGTGGCTGAAGTTCTTGTGCTGGTGCATGTATGAGGTCTCCATGAATTTGGCATTGCTTACATTTCTTGACAAACTGATATGAGTCTTTTTCCATATTGGGCCAGTAATATTCAGTCCTGATGAGTTTCTTGGCCACGGTAGGACCACTAGCATGTGGACCACATATCCCTTCATGCACTTCATGTAATGCAATCTGAGCTTCGTCGCTTTCTAAACATCTAAGAAGAGTGCCATCTAGACCTCATTGGTATAGGATATCAGCTAAGATGACATATTGAGAGGATTGGTGAATAAAAGTGCGACGTTGGTTATTTGATAGATCAAGAGGTAGGGTATTGTCACAAAGGTATGTGAAAATGGAACCATATAACTGGGACTCGGGACCGACAACACATATTGTCTCAGTAGGCATGATCTCATATGAAGGAACCAAAAGGTTATCCACCAAGAACTCATAACGGGCCTTGTTTGGAGGTAGATCAATCAGTGAAGCAATTGTAGCCATGGCATCTGCGGTGCAATTCTGCTCTCTTGGTATCTGCTCAAAGTCTATCTTTGCGAAGTGTTGTTTTAGGTCATCCACCATTTGTTTATAAGGTATTAATTTTTCATCTTTTGTTTGGTAATCATCAGTTGCTTGACGGATGACAAGTTGGGAGTCCCCAAAAACACGAAGTTCCTAGATCTTCCATTGAATTGCAATTCGTAATCCTGTTGTTAATGCCTCATATTCTGCTATATTGTTAGTGCAAGGAAATGATAAGCGGTATGATTTTGGTATAGAATCCCCTTGAGGAGTTATAAAGAGGATGCCAGCTCCTGCCCCATGCTGTGTGTATGAGCCGTCGAAGTATAGTTGCCATGGCTTTGCATGTGACATTGTCAAAATAGATTCATCTGGAAATTCTGAACTAAGAGGAACATCATCTATCATGGGAGCATTTGCTAATTGATTTGTGATGGCTTGTCCTTTTATTTCTTTTCTGTCCACATACTCGATGTCAAATTCACTCATGATCATTACCCATTTGGCCAGTCGCCTAGTAAGTGTTGCTTTATTGAGAAGGTATTTCAATGGATTGATCCTTGCAACAAACTTAGTCTTATGAGTGAGCATGTAATGTTGTAATTTCTGCAAAGCAAAGACCACGGCGAGACATGCATGCTCAATTAGTGTGTATTTTAGCTCATATCCCACCAATGTGCGACTGATATAGTATATTGCTTTTTCTTTGCCCTCAACACTTTGTTGTGCTAAGAGTGCCCCCAGTGTTGTTGAAGTAGCTGATATGTATAGTAACAGAGGCTGATCTGGAACTGGTGGCATCAGAACTGGTGGATTTAGAAGATAATCTTTGAGCGTCTGGAAAGCCTGTTGATAGTTATCATCCCATTTGAATTTGATGTTTTTATGTAGTAGGTGCTGAAAAGGATTACACTTATCTGCAAGTTGTGCTATGAATCTTCATATGGGCTGGAGTCTGCCTTATAAAGACCAAAGTTGACTGATATTTCTTGATGCTTGCATCTCCAAGATGGCTTTTACTTTTGTTGGATCAGCTTCGAAGCCTCTTTTGGATACAATGAATCGTAGGAGCTTCCCGGAGGTTACTCCAAAGACACATTTCTTGGGGTTTAATCTTACTTTGTATTTTTCCAACCGATCAAAGACAACTGAAAGTATGTCCAAATGTGTATTTCTGTCAATTGATTTGCCCAAGAGGTCATCGACATAATCTTCCATGGTCACGTGCATGAGGTCATGAAAGATAGTAGTCATGGCTCTTTGATATGTAGCACCTGCATTTTTTAGCCAGAAGGGCATGACATTCTAGTAGAAAGTTCCCCAAGGACAAGTGAATGATGTTTTGTGTTGATCCTCGGGCATGATATTTATTTGATTATAACCAAAGAATCCATCCATTAATGATAACATTTCATGACCTGCTGTGAGATCAACAATCAAGTCAATATTTGGTAATGGGAAGTCATCCTTTGGACAAGCTTTGTTGATGTCTCTGAAATCTGTACAAATTCTGATGTTGTGATCTAGTTTACTGATAGGCACTAAGTTGGAGATCCATTCGGGATAATCAATTGGGCATATGAATCTGACATCCAATAATTTCTCAAGTTCTACTTTGACCAGTAACGCCACTTATGGATGCATTTTTCTTAATTTTTGTTTCACTAGTTTTGCCCCCGGTTTAACTGTCAAGTGATGCATTACCAAATCCAGATCTAATCCAGGCATATCAGTGTATGACCAAGCAAAGTTGATTTGTCATTCTTTGAAGAAACTTATGAATTTTGACCTTTCTAACTCTGTCAACAATTGAGCTAGGAATATGTTGTGTGGAACCTCTTCTGTACCAATGTTTGTTTTGATAGTCTCCTCTACTAACATGGATGACTTTTCCTCATATGATGCTGGGAGAATGTCGAGCCTTCCATCTTTGGGTGCCTCAGAGAGGTTTTTGCCCTCAGATACGTCCTTTCTTTTTACTTTTTTGGGGTCAAACAATGCCATAGTGTGGTTTTCACCATAAGACCCTTGATTTGTTCTTATTTTCACATTTTTGCGACTAGAAGGTCCGACACCCTCACCAAAATATGCCACGCTATTGAGTTCTATAGTGTATCCCACCTTATGGTCCCCAGGAGGAAGATCGTCTCGTATGCCAAGGTAGTCAATAAAAGCTTCATCATTTTGGAATGTGTCAAACTGTGCAAGTCCTTCATGATCCTAGTTAATGAGTTGGTGGTGGACAAGGGAAAGGTCGTTACTGTCTTTGAAGTTAACGGGGCTAAGAGTGAAGATGCAGTTATATTCGGGTATGTCAAGGTAATTATCAAGGTCATCAATGGCACTCTCCTCATCAATCTTGATCGTGAACGAATCCAAATTATCATCACTAGTAGCGCATTCTAGGACAGGTGTTCTCATCCTATGTGATTTCAATCTAGAACATTGAGACAAGGACTGTGTGGAATCCTCATGGGTTGTTTCTTGACCAACTTTGAACTTGTTATAAAATTTCTCTTCTTCTGTTGGTTCATCTGGCTCTCTGAATATCTTTGTGAGCTCGTAGTCACTGGAGGACTTATCTGAACCCCATTCCCATTCATTGGAATATGTGGAATAGCAATCCTCTTGTTGAATTTTGGCAGCTTTGATTTGTAAGGCTTCTTCTATCCTTTGGGTGTGGACCTTGGAAGTTAAGAAACCAAGTCCTTTCGAGCGTTCCCTTTTGAAAGTCAATTTAGGTTGTACAGGTTCCATGATGCCTTCCTTTCGTAACCCAAGAGGGCTTTTTCCATCATACCTGAATTTTTGTAGAATTTTGAAGACTTTGCCATATTTCTCACATGGTAGACTAATGTGATCTTGTGTGTCCTCTTCATTGTCTTTGTAAAGCATTTTGTATAAATCATCCTCCTCCAGTTCACCCCATCTTTGAAAGGTAGTAGGGTCCCATTTGAGTATCATGATGGATACTTGCTTGTTAGGATGTGGTCTTCCATATTATTTTGGGGAATTCATGACTTGTCGTAAGTACATGGTCTGATTTAAAGTGTATTCCCCCATGCCCTTGTCTTGAAACTTGCCTTTAAGCTCACCTTGTTTTGATGTCGAAGGTTTTAATGACTCAGGATCAATGTATGTCGAGGAAGGAACAACTTCACGATTATTGGGAATGATGGTCTCAGTCTTTGATCTCAGGTTATTGTAGTATATGAATGGATTAGGATTGTCATTAACTGTTACCTCCACTCCATTATGAGGAAACTTAATGCATTGGTGATATGTAGATGGGACTGCTCTCATTTCATGAATCCAAGGGCATCCTAGCAATATGTTATAAGTGAGATCTAGATCCAAGACTTGACAAACCACATCCTTTGTAACTGGCCCAACTCTGAGAGGTAAGGTGACTGTTCCCTTGGATGAATGCTCTTCGTCATCATATGCCTTGATGGTGATTTGATTTGTAGAATTCATAGCTTTATCAGAATATCCCAATTGTTTAATAGTGCTCAATGTACAAATGTTTAGACCTGCTCCTCCATCTATCAAGACTCTTTTTATTTGATGTTTTTGTATGAAGGCTTCAACGTGTAGTGGTGCATTATGTGGCTGACTTACGGAGGTGTCATCAGCTTTTGTGAATGTAAGGGAGTGTGGAATGGAAAGGTATCCCACCATGTCTTGAAACTGGTCGATGTTCAGATCAGTAGGAACGACAGTATCTCTCAAGATTTTATCAAGAATGGCTTTATGAGCGGGGGATATGCGTAATAGCTCAAGGATGGAGATGAGCGCGGGTGTCTTCCCTAACTATTCTACAAGGTCATACTCCAGTTTGGTTGATGAAGAAGTGGTGTTTTTAGTTGGAGCACCTTGCAAAGTGATTTTACCTTGATGGGTTGTGACATGACATTCAGAGGTAGGTTCGGAAGAAGATCCAACACCTTTTAGGACAATCTTGGGTCTTTGGGTAGAATTCTCAGACGTTTTGTCCTTGATGATAATGGTAGAGACATAATTGTCCATTGAGATGTGATTGATGGTTGAATCATAGTTGTAGGATGTTCTGGTATAGTTGGTTTGGTCATCTATGGCTTTAGCTTTTCCTTTGTCATGTTTTGGGAATGGTTCCTTAAACATCTCATGTTCTTGATTAGATGAGTGTCCTTCAATTTCAATATCACCTCTATCAATGAGATCTTGTATGATGTTCTTCAGTCGATGACAATTTCCTATCTTATGACCCTTTCTCTTATGAAATTCGCAATACTCATCATCATTCCACCAATTTGGTTTGACCTTCGGTTCATATGGAGGAAAATCTGGAATAGTGATTACCTTGTTTGCCACTAGCTTTTTGAAAACTGACTCAAGTGGTTCTCCCAATGGAGTGTACTTCCTTCGTGATTTGGAAGTTGTTTGAGTATTCACTTGGTTGTTTGTAGAACTTGATCCCGAAAAGATGAATTTGGGTTGCACTGTGTTGGCATCAACAACACCATCATTGACTGTGTTCTTGTTTTTATTCCAAAATCTTGGCTTGTCTTTTCCTTTAAAGTCATCTTTGTTTTCCTTGAATATCTTAATGACTCCTTGTTCAATTAGGACCTTTTCTATTGCTAAGCCTTTTTCAATGACGTCCTTGAAGGTGGACAAACAAGCTTTCCTTAAGTCATAACCAACCTCTTTGTTAACATTCTGGGTGAACATTTCTACCATTTGTTTTTGTGGAATTTCACAAGAGCATCTGCTGGCTAGATTTCTCCATCTTTGTAAAAATGATGCAAAAGACTCTCCCTCTTTTTGCTTGGTGTTTCACAAAGTAGTGACTGATATGTCTATCTCTATGTTGTAGGAGAAATGTTGAATAAATGCCTCTGCTAACTCACCCCATGACTTAATTCCAGGTGGAAGTTGGGAGAACCATTCCATAGCTTGATCACCTAGGCTTTGTGGGAATAATCTCATCAAATATGTCTCTTATGCTGCTACCTCAATGCAGGTTGTGAAAAACTGTCTTATGTGTGCCTTAGGATCCCCTTTGCCTCTATACTTATCAAATTTAGGCATCACAAAGTGTGTAGGAAATGGAGGCATTGGAATGCTCTTGTCAAATGGATAAGGACATATGTCTCTCATTGTGTATGTTGGCTTCAATGTATTTATGTCCTCCATTTTCTTTTGTAAGTCCCTGATTTGTTGCTCCAAATTGCTCTTAGGTGGAGATCGACTTCTTGGACTATACCCCACGCTTGAAGCACCAATTGGAGGAGGAGCATGTTGCATATATGGATGATATTGATCATACACATTTTTATATGGAGGAGGTCTGTAATGATGCTATGTATATGGACCACTTGGTATAGATTCATATTGAGGAATGCCATATCTATTTTGTCCATGTATACCCTACTCTATAGGCATGTCATGTTCTAATGTGTTGCCCCCCAATTTGACACGGGGTTTCCTTGTGTCCAAATTTTGAGCATGCCTTTGAATATCCAATTGCTTTGGTGGTTGATCCTTAGCATTGGTATGTAATTGAGCATATCTTTTTGCATAAGATTTCCATAATGGTCTGTGAAGGTGAGTATCATATGCTTGACCATGTGTATGTGGGACCTCTAGTTTTTGAAACAAAGATGATGGTGATTCAGGTACCATATGTGGTCCTCCATTTCCTCCACTATTAGGCCTCCTTTGGTCCATGTTAGAGTGAGTTTGTTGCAAAGGCCTATGTTCCATTATTTGAGACATGTCAAAATCATGAGGTATCTTGGCTCCACTTTGTGCCATCATTTGTAAGAAGTATTGTCTATCCCTCCTCATTATTTCCTCAACCAATCGATTGAAATGGGGATTCATAATGGATTCTTCCACATTTGCTGAATGTACGGAAAAGTTGTCCATATTGTCATTGTGCGTATCATTGTTGTTTGTAGTGTCCATGTTCTCAACATTTGGAATGTTTCTATAGGCATCCATGTCAGGTAATGTAGTATGATCGGAATTGAAAAAGATATCATTGTCATACTCATAAGAACTCATGTTTGCGGACTCTTGAGCCTCTTTAGTTTCTCTCCTAGATTTTTGAAGACGGGTTTCAACCATGAACTAGGTATTGACCAAAATGTGTGAGACTAGAGGAAAAATGGAAAAAGTATGGAAGACCAAGAGTTGGATGGAATGTAAATGAATCTGAGGTGTACTTGCAATGTCCAAAGTGTAAGACCAAGTATGTATGTAGTAGAGTAGGTGTGACTTCCAAAGAGAGGATAGTTTCTCTTGATGAGGTAAGTTGACCTTGACTCTAAGTAAGACCAAATGAGACCCAAAGGTAAGAAACCTTGATGAGGGACCACTCAGCAAAGTGTTGTTGTATGTAGTATGTTGACAAAGTATGATGAGGACAAGCATGTGACCTTTTGACTCAAGTTTAGACAAATGTGAATGTAAAGTGAGATGTGAAGCAATGATGGACTTTGTGAGACCCAAAGACAGGTTAAATGCTAAATGAAACCCTGGAGAAATGACCTAGGAGGCTCAAGAATTCCGAATCTAACTGTGTTTGTTTGCTGGATTGTAAAGTTTTTTTCAATTCTGAATGCAGATGCGCCTGTATACTTCATAGATGCAGTTTCCTGACATAGGCATGGCTCTATTCAACACAGACACGTCTATGAGATTTTTTGCAAAGTGTAATGTTGATTCTGGGAACACAGATGCGTTTCTGCCCTTCACAGATGCGGATATACAACACAAATGCTATTATGTCAGACATAGACGCATTTTAACAAAATTTGTGCAATTTTTTCCTATCTGTGAAGTTGTTTTTACTGTGACCAAATCTGACTATTTGATTGTTTTTCATGACAAGAGGACACAGTGTTGATGAAGACCCAATGTTTGCAAGTGTCTAGACTCAAAAATAACTCCAATAAAAGTGTGTTGTTTGATATAAAAATGTTTTGCATACACTTGAAGACACAAAAGACACAATGTTTTACTGTTTGGTCTTGAATGTTTTGAATGTTTAAATTAAGTCAAGCACAATTCTTATGGCTGGCCAAGACAATAGTTGTTGATCCCACATTGGGTTTTACCTCTGAGGCTATGCTATTCAGAGCGGATACTTAGATGCTTGACCTCACTGGCTCCACCCTCGGCACTCACTTATTGGGTCAGCCAAGCATCAGTCCCCACAAAAACTCCCCGTGGCGAACTTTGTATCTCTACTAAGAACCATATGTGTGTGGGCCGCTACCAGAGGTCCAACCTCCTCCCCAACAACTAGAAGGATTTGGGCTTCTAAAACAAAAAGGTGCTAGTAAGGGCACCACTCGTGTGGCCATACATGCGACACTTTCAGCTCTGTAAATACAGAAGGCTCCCAGCCAGTAGGGGTTACGCCCTACAAATGATCAAATAAATTTAATCAAATGAGTTTATGGGGAGACATAGTGTCGGTATGAACTAATCAGCACACGTTATCCATAGTTTTCACCATGAATACAGTTGTTTATAGTGGTTCAGAAGAGGTGGGTTTTCCTCGCTACCACTTGGGTCGTTCTCTTCTCACTAGTAGTCCTAATGACCACACAGGAAGATGGGCCCTCTAAAGATTAAACAAAAAGAGCCTATTGCTCAAGACACAAAAGACAATGATTCAATTTTAGTGCACCAATTGAAGTGTTTGCTAGTCTATGAAAACAAGGCACACAATAAAAATCCAAAAACTCTTGCCAAGGACCTGCAACAAAGAGTTGTTAGTAGTTTGGATTGTTTCAAATAATCACCCCTTCCTGCAAGCACACAAGTTAGGTAAATTTTAAACCCAAAAGACTTTGTGAAAATAGGGGCCTTCAACCAAACGATTTTTCTTTCAAGACAAGCTGCACCAATTTCGTTAGCTAGATCTGAAAATGTTAGCTTCAAAATAAACCAGATCTAAAACCCTAAATGCAAAATCCAAAACTGAATCAATAAAACCCAAAATTTGATACTGTTGAATGCAAATGCGATTACCTTCAACACAGACGCGACTTCATGACACAGACGCGGTTCTGTGAGGCACAGACGCGACTATGGAACGCAGACGCGATTTTTGGACACAGACATAGTTAAAAACACCGTAGACGCAACTTAATAACACAAACGTTCTTTCTCGGAACCTACAAAATAAAATACTGCTAGTAACATAGACGCGATTCCAGATATCACAGATGCGCCAGAAAAACAAAAACACGATCCGAAAATGCGTAGACGCGGGAATATCAAAATGTTGCCGAAAACATCAGATCTGCATCTTCAAAATACAAAATCTACAACAAAGATGTTAAATGCAAAAGGGACAAGAGTCCCACCAGGCGTGCCAAAATGTATATGGTGAAAATGGATAACAATAATAACAATATTGAAAGGCTAAATGAATTCAACCACAAAACCCTAGCCTAACAACAACAAAGATCCACCATAACATATGAAGATTACCTAAGACAATGCAAACCAAATGAAATCACAAAGATTATACCATCACATGTCCAATAGGGTTTTGATCTCCATTCTTCCTATCTACATTGATCTTGCTTGATATATTTGCTCTAAGATTTTATATGCACAAGAGCTCAACAAAGAATAGAATGTGGTTGCAAGTAGGATCGTAGTGTAGTCAAGTCCTTAAGATGATTCATTAGGGTTTGATAATGAAGGAAGCATCTCCTTATATAGAAGACACTATAAGAAATGGAGGGATAAGATTGAGAGGTGTAAAAGGAGGTCAGCTATGATTAGAGGGTAGGTAGAAGAAATAATAAAATAATGAAAGGGGTAGGTAGTGTATGAATTAAGAGATGAATGACATGTCATGTGTAGAAAAGGTTAATGAATTAATTAAATAAATAAAGAACTATTTAATTAATAGAAGAATTGAGATAATTAAATAAATAAAAATTTTATTTAATTTAGAAAAAGGATAATTTAAATAAATAAATGTATTTATTTAAATGAGAAATAAGGCTAGAAGACGATAAATAAAGATTTATTTAATTAATAGAAGAATTAGGCTTAGATAATTAAATAAATAAAATATTTATTTAATTAGACATGACAATTTTAGATGTCTACAACTCCTAATAAGGTAAGCTATCAGAAATAGCTAAATGTAGCTCTAACCGAGCAATCTTTATTATTGCAGTAGTGAAGTTGTGGATGCCATCCCCACCCCAATTTTTCTCTCTAACCAAGAGTTTCTGGATGACCAAAATATATGAGTTATGGAGTGAATCATGTATGATTGTTATCTGTTTGTTTTAACTTTATTTTATGTTACTGCACTATTCTATTTATGCATAACAGTAAGGTTATTATTAAAGAAAGGTTTTGGAGTATTGATTCACCCCTCCCCTCTTAGTACATTAGCTTTCCATATTGGGCCTAAAAATTGGTGTCAGAGCTTCAAGCTTGGAAAAGGGTTTAACTACCTAAAGAGAGAGATCTTATCAATGGAAGGCTATAAACAACCTCAGAGGATTGTGTATCTACAAGAAGAGCTGGATCATGCAAATCAAGTGATTGCAAACATGCAAACGCAAATGCAAAAATCTCTGAAAGTAAGAAGAAGATTATCTGATGACTTGCAGGATTCTCAAGAGTTAGTGGAACAAATTAAGACATCATCTGAGAACAGTATATCTAAAGAGACTGAAGAAATGATTGGAGTATTGAAAGAAAAGAACAAAGCATTGGCTGATCAACTAAAAGCAATGAAAAAAGAACATGAACATTTCAGTACACAGATGACTGAAAACCTAGATGCATTGAGGACAACAGAGAATAAAGCAAGAGATCTACAAAGAGAGAAACAACAACCTGAAGTCTTAGTATCTAATAAGAATGATGAAATCATAAGGTTATCTAGGATTCAACAAAATATGATAGATTAACTAGGTTATGCACATCATGAAGCAATTCTAAAGAATGATGAGAATTAAGCATTGAAACTTGAAGTATCAAGGTTGACTGATGAACTTGAAACAGAGAAGAAATCCAAAGAAACATTGAAGAAGAGTTATGAAGCATCAAAGATGTTGGATGAGCAACTGAAATCAAGACCCAACAAAGATGTAGGACTCAGTTACAAAGGAATTCATACTACTGAGAGAGGAGAATCATCAAAGCAAGCTAGAAACAGGAATAACATCAAAAGGAAGAAGCCTATTTGCTACTACTGTGGAAATCAAGGTCATACTGCCAACATATGCCAGATTAGAAAAGGTAAGAAACTGAATATCACTAAGTCCAATGGATATTGTTACAATTGCAATAAATATGGTCACACATCTAATCAATGTAGGACAAAGTCTGTTAACAACTACCAAAAGGCAAAATTCAAAGGATTTTGCAGAAACTGCAATAGATATGGATATAGTACCGAGAAGTGTTGGTCTAAGCAAAAGAACTACATGTGGTATCCACATCGAGTGAACACTAGAGGTTACCGAACTCACATAGATCCTTACCAAAAATATGCAGCAGTACCATGGGATTACAATACAAGGATATGGTACGAATGTTGTGGAAGATATGGACATATTAGTGCCAATTGTTTTATAAAGTTTGGAATGAACAACTGAAGATCATGGAGAAATCCTGGTATGGCATGTTTTCATTGTCACAAAGTTGGACATTTAGTTGGAGATTGCAGAGATCAACCTAAAAAAGACACTGAAGAGATAAAAGAAAAATTTAAGATGATTTGGAAAAAGAAGGAAATCATGTCAGATGAAGAAAGCACCTTACCTATCGAGTTAGGTGCACCTATTCCAAATTAATCAGAAAAGGTATGAAGGGACTGCATTCTCTAAAGGTTAAATCATAACAATTCCTATTCTATTATGTACAAAATTCAAAATCTACATAGTTAAGATGCAATTAGTAATTTTGAAATTCTATCAAAGTACTTTACAGGAAGCCTGTCAAGTCGGTGTATACAAGAAGCCTGTCAAGTCAGTTAATGAAGGAAATTTGGTTACTCAGTTAAAACGAAAAAAAAGAGTAAATCGGTTAAAGGTGAATCGAGTGCATTTAATGTTTTGACCTAACTTGCATGGAGCCCGATAAGGTGTTTTGTACTTAAAGGAATTTTTGCGGTCATTTTTATTCACCAAGGTTTCAAGAGAGCAGAGCAGAGCGAATCAAGGCAATCAAACTTTATTCAGAAGCAAATTTCAAGGTATTTACATCAAATCTCATCACACTATTAAGTTGGTTTCCGATCTTGTCAAATTGCTACTATCTACCGAGTGTGAAGCGTCAGTTGTTCGTAAACCGTCAAACCCTAAGGATAGTTTGCTAAATTGTACCTGAAACCTACAATGGTGCCCAAGATTCAAGATCCCGTAGCTATCAATAATGTGGAAAAGCCCTCGCTGAAGTACTCTTTGACTCCCAAAGTTGCCTTTGAACCGGATGACAAAACTACATTTTTCCTCATCTCGGATCGAGTTTTGTTAGTCAAAGATGTTAGATTCTTCACCAAATGTCATGTTGAAGAACTCGGTCATGTTGAGATCAATGACACGTATGATGAACTTTGTACCGATGGAAAAATGGATAGCAAATTTGAGCATATCAAAATCAAGGGACTAACTGAAGCCCTAGCCTATCCCCCTGTGTTCAAACCCCAGTGGGTTAAGTTTGTCTTGAGTAGAGTACATGATGATTTTATGTGGCTAGAGGAGCAACCATTCAAAATCACTAAGGAAATCATTCATGTGATCACCGGGTATCCTATCTATGATCATGCACGAGCAAAAAAAATGATATCATAGAAGGAGCTAATTAGTCTAACTGGAGTACAATCTGATTACCGAGGACTGAAATTGAACAATGTCACTACTGCAAAACTTAAGTTTGCAATTAGAGTAATTGGTTACTATTTCTTCCAATCTGCAAGGGAAAACAGTGTACCATGTGCCGCAGTTGACTTGGCCTACAAAATAGTGAAGAAGGGAATGAAATTAGATTTATGTGAAGTGCTACTGAAGAACTTGTTTGAGAACCTGAACACAATAAGGAAGCTGAAGAAGAACAACTCGGCAAATACACTGAAGTTTGGTTCACTTCTTGTATGCATGTTTTTCTACTTTGAGAAGTTCTTTCCCTCAGTCGGTAAAGTAGTTTGGGGGCTACACCGACCTATCACCCATCAAATCAATGATTTTATCAAGAAACTAGGAGATAACTTTAATGATATCATGGATGACTATTTCAACAAATTTCAAGAGAAGATGCACAACAAGTACCGGATTCCACCACAGCTGGTAGAGAAATATAAAGATAATATATGTTTTGAGGTAGACATCGATTATTGTTATACGAATGCTATAGAACTGAGGACTCAATCTTTGCCACCAATGGGTTATGAGATTGACTATGATATAACACAATAGCAAATTGATGCCTATCTATCATTGCTAAGGCATGCTACCGAACTAAGATATGGAACATATGAAGAGGTGAAGGAAAAAGTAAAAATGAGCATTGTAGTACCCAAGGCTACAAGAAAAGCTACAAAAATGATAAAGGTTTTATTTGAGAAATTCAGAGAAGAATCCTCCTCTACACCTGTCAAAGGCACTCTTTCCATTACCGAAGAGGAATCAGAAGCTCAAGAGGCAGCAATAACATTAAGTACCGAGTTGCCTAAGGGTAAAGTTTTGAAAAGAAAGAAATGGGACATTTCAAAGGCCCTACTGACTCCACCAACAAAGAGACCCAACACTAGAGCATCAACTGCATCACCGAGTAAGAAACAAAAGAGTGTTACTATACCCAAGGTAACCAAGACCTACAAGAAATCTACTCGAAGACTCATTTTGGCAAAAGAGTCTAGTGATATAGAATCCAATGATGCAAACAAATTTCAGATTGTAAAAAGCAAGAAGGAAAATATTCATAGTGTTGAAATTTTTTGTGCCAATCTTAAAGAATATGGTGGATTTGCAGGATTTAGATATGTTAAGTATGAGACTAGGAATAATGATGAGAAGTGACAAATTAAAGAAGTTGTCATCTGCACACTTCTAAAGTTTCGACTAGCTCCATTAGAACTAGTAAAGTCACTTCCGAGTGAATTATACTTACATATTGATAATAGATGGAAATATGCAATGGACTCAGATAAACAAATAAGAGAAAGAAGTCTAGTCCATCTATTTCCTGATATGTCTATAGTAGAAATTAAGGAGCATTTGACAACATACAATTCAAAATTTCGTGTCAAATAGAGAGCCTTAAAATTGATGAATGGGCTATACATTGATGTGGAAAATGAGACAAAAGCCAAGTGGCAGGAAATCTTCAAACTAAAGGATGTCGATGAACAATCTCAAGTTGAAATTGTTGATGTCACCAAGCAAGATCCTAATGTCACTGAGCAAGGTCCTGATGCTACCAAGCAAGACCTAGCTGACACTATTCAAATTGATGAAGATGTCATGGATGAAGAAGCACTAAAGTAGGAAATGATTGAAGGCACTACCTATGCTAAGCTTGTATCTAGTGAATCTATTTTAGAACAAGTTCATCCTTATCCACCGGTCAAGCCACCTGTCTCTACCGAAGCTCCTAAGGATATAGAAAAAGGCACTGAACCTCACAAATCTGAAGTAGGAGAAGATACAACTAAAGATCAGACATCTCAAGCACCGTCAAGCACTGCAAATGTTACGACTGAGACCCCTAGTACTGAGACACCCAAGGACACCACAATGGCTACAGAACTGACCAAAGTGTTGCATCTACTGAGAAACCTACCGAGGGTCAGCAAGCCTCACAAGCACTTGTCTTAGTGCAACCGATCAAAGGTAAAGAGAAGAAGGTGAGAAAGCATAGTTTCAAAGTTGATTTAACTAAACCGATAGTGTTGCCCAATGTGGATATCTCAAAATTAAAAGTGCAAGCACTTATTGATTTCGGTGAACAATGCAAAGCAAAGGCCGAATAGGAAAAATAATTGGCCATTCAAAAGAAGAATAAAGTACTACAGAAGGTAAAGACACTACTAACCGATATGCTACTGTCAGCAATAGTGTTGATCGATGCAGCCATCCACATTCAACTGGATGAACTCCTTACTCAAATAGAAACATTTGGAGTTGATGCATCTGAGTACTTAAGCAAGCTAAAAGATAAAGAGCTTACAACAAAGATGATTGAAGAGGTACAAAAAGCTCTAGCTATAGGAAAAGTAAAGCTTGTCAAATTCATTGCTGAGTTGTCCCCTCAACTCAATCATATTCTTTATTTATGTCAGAAACTTTGTACATTTTCCTTATTCATTAAAGATATCAAGAATAAAACTGATGCAATTGAGAAAGAGATCACTGATCTCTCAACTAAGTTGACCACCAAGCCTAATTCAGTTCAAAAAATTTATACCAAGCTTCAACAGCTCATGGCTCAATAGTTAGAACTCAGAAATCAAGAGCATAAGATCGGGATGGATATAATGACCCTTCAGACATTATTCCTTCCTCATCTCTCATCAGTTCAAGAGCAGATTAACTGAGCTACACGCCTATCAACTACATAAGAGGGAAGCACTCTTGATGGCTTAATATCACTATTGGCTAATATTCAAGCACAAAATTCATTAATGGAAAGTGTAAAGGATGCACTCTCAGTCGCACTCACCGATGCCCGAAACAAGTACAAATCTATTTTTGATCAGTTACTGCCCCCAGATGGAAATTAAGTTTTTGATGTTTGTCAAAAAAGGGGAGTAAGACTATAATACTACATAGGGGAGTAATACCAAACAAAGGGGGAGTAATACTATATTTGGAGAGTGACATAGTTTTGGTAACATAGTTTTGAGCATTGTATACAAGGGGAGTATACCGAGCAGAATATATAGAGCATATAGAGCAAGCAGAGCACACAAGCACAGAATAGAACCGAGCATGAAAAATTTGAAGTTATACACAGAATAATGATAAGGGGAGTATATCTGCATATAGTATTTCATTGACTATTGTATATATTGTCAAGTGTAGTCATTTTGCAATGTATATAGATTTTTGAGTTATGAATTTGAAAGTAGTTTTTGTTAAACATCTCAACTAATGTCAAAAGGGGAGATTGTTACTACTTATCAAATTTCCATTAGTTTTATATTCAAAGTCATACTATATATTCTAGTCAATTAGCATTACCAATCATGTAGTCGGTACACATAGAGGAGTCGATATGCACAGTCTAGTCGGTTACAGAAGAAAGCAGTCACAGAACGCAGTATTCATCGAGCTGTTTACTGAGTATCTTTGTATGGCTACCGAGCAGTAAAGTTAACACACTGAGTTGATATTCACTGAGTGAAACATGTTACCAAATACATTGAACCTGGACATGCACATGAAAACATGTTACAAGATCAAGGTACATCTAACCGCTATTACATTGGAAATTGCACTAGAAGATTTGTATGATTGTGAGGTCAATCTAACCAATGAAATATTTTGTTTAGTTATTCATTCGAGGAATCTTGTTTGTAAGATCAAAGCAATGAATTAGATCACCATTTTAAGAGATCTATTTATACAACATGAGAAGAGAGTATAAGGTGTGTGTGCATATATGTATGAAGGAAGACTATTATAGAGACACAAAGGTCACCGAGAAGGTTATCAGAGAATAGTCGAAGAACAGAGTAAACATAAGGGTTTACCGAGTTATTATATGAGTTACCGAGGAATTCTATAAGCAAGGTAATCTTATTCTGAGCACATAAAATCTGCTATAACATTTCAGATGTAAAGTTGTAGATGTTTGTAATAATTTTATTGTAATATTGTGAGACTGAAAGAGAAACCTTTAACAGGGTAAAAGACTCTAACCAAGTCTATAAATTGTAGAGCCTCTAACCAGGTACAGCATTTAGATTAATGTTGTAAAATCCTTTAGCAAGGTAGATCTAACAGATCTTGTTACTCCTAACAGGGTAAGCTATCAGAAATAGCTAAATGTAGCTCTAACCAAGCAATCTTTATTATTGCAGTAGTGAAGATGTGGGTTCCGTCCCCATCACAGTTTTTCCCTCTAACCAAGAGTTTCTGCATGACCAGAATATATGAGTTATGGAGTGAATCATGTATGATTGTTATCTGTTTGTTTTAACTTTATTTTATGTTACTGCACTATTCTGTTTATGCATAATAGTAAGGTTATTATTAAATAAAGGTTTTGGAGTACTGATTCACCCCTCCCCTCTCAGTACATTAGCTTTCCATATTGGGCCTAACACAAATCACCCAAGTAATCCTCTGCAATTAAATTAATCAACACATTTTTCACCGTAGCCACTGTATCTTCAAATTCAAGTTCCCAAGCAGTGGTTAAAGAGTATATTTCCATATTAGTCATGTATTTGTGACTAATATGGAAAATGTCTTCTCCTAGCATAACCTTCACCACATTTGTCAATATTTCATCCTTATGAAGGAAGAGGCCTTGAATACGCCTATTTGACACCTTCCCCATAAATGGCACAAGCTTCTTTTTTGTTTTGAAAGTGAAGCAAGCCTCCATAATTATCTGCTACAGTGCCGCCACCCTAATACCCCAATCTCTACTCTCTGCAAATTCTTAAAGTGATTGCAAGAAGAAAGAATGAAAATAGAAATACAAGGAAAACATCACTCATTAGTTTTATTAATGCATTAATCACTTCACCCAAACTCAAAATCCAACATCGCCACCAAAATCCAGGATCATAAATGCACAACCATCAATACTCTGTCCAAGTATAATTTCCTTTTGTGTCTGCATGATTCAACAATAAATTCTCCTCTATATCATGCCAACTAGCTTGTCCCTCATCTAATGCATCCTCCATTTTCCATTCTCGGAATTGTCATTTCCATAATGTCTCTGCCCACGTCATCCTCTAGCAAATTGCAAAAATCTTCTAATTGGAATTCTTGTACAACTTCAAACATGCATTAACTCCACCACCACTATAAACCGATTAGATTGGCCAACTCCCATCACTTTGAACTTGCATAAATCTAGGAGTTTCCATAAAATTACTCTCTACCACCATAAAAAAGATGTAGCCCATCTGGACAACACATCAACCACTTTGTTCCCAATTCGTCGCATGATAAAATTTTAAACTTTAATTAATCAATCAATTTAATGACTATTGGATGATCTTTGATCAATGACATAAGCTCAATTTTGGTCCGAATTTGTGAAGGACAAAGGTTTCTTCAAAAAGTCTGCAAAATATAGACACGTGTGTACATTGTCTAATTAACTTTTATAAACTATATACTTAATTAACTCTAAGTCTATAATTAATTAATTTTAATCAACTTAGTGACCATTGAATGATCGCAAATCAACGACATAAGCTCTTTTGGCCAGAAGTTGTGAATGACACAATTTTCCTCAAAAAGTCACCAGAATAGAGACTCGTGTGAGCACTATCAAGAATGAAAGGTTTTAATAAATGAATGTTTGAATGTGTTTAATAAATGAAAGAAAGAAAAATAAACAAATTTTAACCATGGTTTTACCCTTCAAGGAAGCTCTATTGCTCTTGAAATTAAGGGAGATTGGACTTTGGAGTAACCAGTTAACTAGGGAGATTCAAAAATTAGAATCCAGATTTGAGGATGCAACAAAGTTTGTCTGCACTAGTCTGTTTCTTCGTCATTTCAGATTAAATTTTTTGAGTAAGTTCCTAAGAGAAATACAAAACACCTGCATCCCACATTTTTAATTTTTTCATTCTTGCAATTTAGATTGTAGAATTATGGGAGATGGGGAAAACCAAAGAGATACAAAAAATAGACTATGCCCAATTCGTTATAACCCCAGGTTTCTCTGATAAATTCTATGATATTTATGATCCTGTAATCCATGGTAGGCTAACCACTACTCTTAGATTTTCATGTGAGAATAAGTTCGTAGGGGGCATGCTCAGTAAGGTACGAAATATTGTGTATAATAAAATATTAGGCCAAGACATAAATAAAATTGTAGCGTGGGATGTTGGATTGGGACACATGATGCCACCTGTGGTTTTCACTTGTCCAGAAATTGTCATGGTCTGTGCCCAAAATTATGATGAAAATAGATGAGCAATTGTTAATTAAAAATATTCAAAAGGAAAATTTATCCATTACCAAGGAATAATTTAAAAGTTTGTTGGACTCAAGGCTTGGAGCAAGAGATTTTGGACACTCAAACATCCACATTGACCTAGAAAAGCTTGCCTATGATTTTGAAGAAGCTGATGAAGAGGGGAGAAATAATTATCTCAAAGTGATAACAATGGATGGTAAACAACTGGATCAAATTCATAAGCCTCCTTATAAAGGAGATATTTGTGTGCCATGTGTTCAGGATACTATTGCCATGCTAACATTTTTCCTAGGATTGGAAAATAATATGGAAGTGGGTGCAAACCTCCTTTAAATGGTATTTAATATCCATTGTGTTAATCAACCTATTAGATATAATTTTGTTGAGCATGTTGTTCAATCCATGCATGAACAATTTGTAGAGATTAAAAGAGGTTCCTCTAAGAAATTTAGGTTTACAACCTAGTTATGCCATCTTCTTCTCATGAAATATAATGGAATGTTCGAGTCCAACAAGATTCAAATTCATGTGTATAAGAATGTTGAGGTGAGAACAGTGCATCCAATATATGAATAGACCACTAAGATAAGGATGCATGATAACCTAGGGAACTACAACCATTTCGTAGATTTCTTTTTTGCTCCAATGTATCATGCAATTACAAACACTCTAATGCCTAGATTTCTTGAGTCTTGTAGAGATTGCATTCAACTGGGATGTGAAATACAATTGGCTATCTGGTACCTCATGGAAGAATATATTGTGCTAAGATTTTATGGATCAGGAGTAGAACACTACAAACTTCCAATACATGTGACAAAGAGGGTTTTTGCATTGGAATATGTATGATAGATGGAGAGTAAAAATAAGATCTACTTTTATGGTCAGCAAAACAAGAGCATATTTCCTTCATTATCTTTTTCATGTGGAGGGTACACAATTGAGAGAAAAGCATTCAGTGTGGTAAATGAAACTTTGAAATTATTTAATTTTGATGTTGATAGTTACTGGCAGTATGCTCCATGCGACATCATTAAGAAAATGGTTGTGGTGAATAAGAACTCTGCAAGTAAAATCCAACATGTAAGTGAACCTTGTTAGAGATGTTGAAAAAAAGGATTCTTGCGATGAGGTAAAAAACATGATGGAGGAACATGATGGAGGAAACTGCTACCAAGAAAAGTATTTCTCTAGAACAATTATCAGCATAAATTATGACATTGCACCCATAGAGAATAACAAAGCAAGAGATCTAGACTACGAGGTCAAACAATTTTTACAAAGCTGATGTTCCATCTACTAGAATAAGCATCACATCTTCTCTATCACAAGATTGTATATAGGCAAAATGGATACGAAATAAAATCAAAGATTTTTTGTCTATGAGGAAGAATCTAGGTGAACCAAAGACTATTGCAGATTTTGAAGATATCCCATAGGATTACGAGTTTAGAAAATTGTGGAATATAGAGAATCCCTTTGAAGCATATGATGTTAGTGATGATGATAGATATAGTCAAAGTGATAATGAGATACCCTCATGTAAAACTCCAACAGTTGTTATAGAATCTGCAAAAACATCTATTTTGAGTGAGGCCATGCTTGAAAAATATTCTTCAAAGGCAGCCACAATGGAAAAATCGGTTTATCAAGGTGGTGGTCTGGGGTCCAAAGGATAAGGCCCTTGGATGCCACTAGGGGTAGAGTGTTGAACATAGAGTACACCTGAGAGGGGGGTGAATTAGTGGTTCTTAAATTTTGACTTTCAAAGCAACTTCACAATACCACTTAACCACTTAAGCACTTAAGCACTTAAGAAATCAAACTAGTAAAGCAAGAAGGAAAGCCAAGGAGATCAATCACACAAATGCAACTCACAACATCAGATGTATGAGGAAAACCCAATGTGGGAAAAACCTCGATGAAAAAAACTGTTGAAGACTACTGCTCCAATCCAGCCTCACAGGTAAAATACTGAATTACAAATTTTGGGGCACCAACCCAAGGAGCACCAACCCCTATACAAAGTTCTAACTTGGCGATGTATATTGAAATACAATTTGAATACAATTAAGGCTTCTTGTTGCAAATGAATTCTACAACTCTTGATTAAATATCCTACTGTCGATTGATAGTCTTTTCTCCTCCACTAAATCTCACACTTCCAGTTGTGAGATTACTTTCTCTGATTCTCAACCTCTGTTATCTCTCTCTCTCTCTCTCTCTCTCTCTCTCTCTCTCTCACCTAGTCTCTCAACATATCATGTCACACTTGGATGTTGCCTTCTCTGCAACACCTTGTCGGTTTATCTTAACTGTGAAACTATAGTTATGTCAGTAGAACCCTCTCACCGGTATGATTGCTCACTTACTCTGCAGCTTTCTTAGATCTACTTATAAGGCTATCAATTCTTCTCTGTCACTTAATCTCTCTTTTCTCTTACTCTTCTCTATAGCATCATCTTTCTCTATCTCGAGCTCTCCTCTTTACCCCATGATTTCCTGCCAAAAAGAAATTCAAATTTCAGAGTGGTTAGGGTTTCCTCTTCCTGACACAATATTCATGAGATCTGATCCAGCCTATCTAGGATCGATCACTTGTCCTTCAGGAATGCATTTGTACACGGTTTCCATTATCCAATGCATATTTGCTGAAAAAAGCAATCTTGAACAATATTTCCTACCTTGAAATCTATTGACACATAAAACACTTCAATTGTTTCCTTTTCAAGGTCTTCCTAAATCAAATTTCCTTTGCATTGATGTAGGTGCCAACTACTCCCTGATCTTCCTCGAGCTGCATTATTTAGTTGCAATCCCATGATTTGTGACTATTTCATTTATGTCAGCTAACAATTTCACCAACCGTGTCGATGGTGGCTTTATCAACCTCTGCATATTTGCCACCTCGGCTCCACATGGCATCACCATAGTCAATCACTTTTCTCAATGACACACAGTCGATTCAACCTTGAACATTCAGAAAACTCATACCGGTACACACCTTTACTGGTAAGGCCTTCTTCTTCTGCTAACCAATAGTGCACACTATATCGATAACACATCTTCACCTCCAGTGGTTTTTGATAACTTTAACATTCTGCCTCTTCATCATAAATAGGTATCTAACCTCCAGACTAGTTCATTTCTCAACATATTAACACACATACGGCCTTCTTCCCAATTTATGCCTTACCAGTAAGTTTTCATTCTTTCTTCTCACTCTTAAGTGAATTGCCAACATGTCGATTAACATCAATGACAATTTAATGCCAAAATGCCAACAATCTCCTCCTTTAGCATTGATGTCAACTTCTTGCAAGACACTTCATACCAATATATTTCTCCCCCTTTGACACAATGACAAAGGGTATCATGCACTCCCTCTTTGATCCATATCAAGCTCCCCTTTTGACTACTATCAACTCCCCCTAAACCTCATAAGGCCTTCCTAGATATATGACACAACTCCCAACTTGTGTCGAAGGTACTCAAAAGTGCTTACCGGTAAGGGTTTGTTGAAAATGTCTACTACTTGTTCTCCAATAGGGACATAATCCATCCTTACCTCCTATCCTTCAACCTTCTTTTTGAGAAAGTGATACTTGATAGAATTGTGATTTGTTCTGGAATGCATGACTAAATTCTTTGCAATGTTGATTGCACTTGAATTGTCACACCGGATGAGAATAGGATCACTGATGTCCACCTATATGTCTTTGAGAGTTTGCTTTATCCAAAGCACCTAAGAGAAGCATGTAGCAACAACAATGGATTCAACTTCAGCAGTAGATAGAGAGATCGAGTCCTACTTCTTGCTATGCCATGAGACCAACCGGTCACCTAGAAAGAATGAACCATCACTTGTTCTCTTTCAATCATCAATGAAATCTACCCAATCAACATCAGTGTATGCTTCCAAGATAAAATATCCTTGTTTAGGATACCACAAACCATAGTTTAGCGATCTTGAAGCAGTTAGATACAATAGACTGCCTATCATGGATCTGTATAGAGTCTAATCCACCACCATTGATTCATCATTCTTGCTCAATTTATTGTCGGTCACCATGGGGGTACTTACCAATTTACAATCTTCCAGTTGGAATTTCTTCAACATCTCCTTTGCATACTTGATTTGTGAGATAAAGACTCCTTTATCTTGTTGTAATATCTACAAACCAAGGAAGTAAGTCAATTCACAAAGCATTGACATCTCAAATTCTGACTGCATCTAATCAGCAAATTCTTTGTAGAGGGTTTCCTTGTTGCCTCCAAAGATAATGTCATCTACATACACAATCACAATGATCATGTGGTTCCCATCTTTCTTTATGTACAAATTGCTATTAGCACTTCCCTTTTTGAATCTCTTCTCCTTCAGATACTGATCTAGTCTTGAGTACCATGCTCTAGGAGCTTGCTTTAGACCATACAAAGCCTTCTTCATCCGACACACAAATATCTCCTCATCATGCAGTAGAAACCCTTTCAGTTGCTCCATGTACACTTCTTCCAAATTTTCATTTAGGAAGGTAGATTTTACATCCATTTCGTATACTTTATAATCCTTGTAGGTAGAGTAGGCTAGAAACATTCTAAATTATTCTAATCTAGATACTGGTGCAAATGTTTCTTCAAAGTCAATCCCCTCTACTTGAGAGTATCCTTTGCATATTAGTCTAGATTTATGCCTAACAATATTACCTTTTTCATTCATCTTGTTCCGGTAGACCCATTTAGTGCCAATGATGTTCTTGTCTTCTAGTCTAGGGACTAACTCCCAAGTCTTGTTCTCCTCAATCTGTTGCAGTTCTTCTTCCATGGCATCCATCCATTCTTGTCTTTTCTTGGCCTCATTGAATGTTTTGGGTTCAACTTCAGTCATGAGGTAGAGGTTGACTTGTTCATCATTCCAAGAAAGTCTTCTTCTAGTCTACACACCATCACTCTTATTTCCCATAATTTTCTCTTCTGGATGATTCAGTTGTACATACCAGTTGGGGGCCTTCTTGGATGCTTCCTCTAGTTCAATGTCTAACTGAGCTTCATCATCTTCATCACCAAAGTTATCATATCGGTTGATCTGTGGTTGACATCCTTTGTGCATATCCTCATCAACTCTTACATGCACACTCTCAATGACTCTTCTTAGTCTTTTGTTGTAGCATTTGTAGGCCTTGTTGTTAGATGAGTAACCAAGGAAGATTCCTTCATCACTCCTAGAGTGAAAACTTCCTAGACCATCCATGTCTTTCTTGATAAAGAATTTTCTTCCAAATACTTTGAAGTATTTGACCAAAGGCTTCTAGTCATACCACAACTCATAAGGTGTCATTTTGTTGTTTGTTCTTAATTGAACCCAGTTCAAAGTATATGCAGTACTATGAACAACTTCTTTCCAATATGTGTCTAGTAGTCTGGCCTCATTTAACATGATTCTGGCCATCTCATTGATTATCATGTTCTTCCTTTCTACTACACCATTTTGTTGTGGTGACCTAGGAGCTGAGTATTGCCTTCTAATTCCATGATTTTTACAATAATCTTCAAACTCATTTGAAGTAAACTCTCCACCCCTGTTTGATCTTAGGCATTTTAACCTATACCCACTTTCTTTCTCCACCATCTTCTAAAAGATCTTGAATCCTTCAAATGCATGTGATTTATCTTGTAGGAAGGTGACCCGTGTCATTCTTGACTAGTCATCAATGAAGAGTGTAAAGTATCTTTCACATGCAAGTTCTCTTGTTCTAGTTGGACGACACAGATCTGTATGCACAATTTCAAGTGGTCTTGAGGTGTTGTTCTCTTTTGTCTTGAAGCTCACTTTAGTTTGCTTACCTTTTACACATTCATCACAAAATGTGTTTACCGGTTTGATGATGGGTGGAATATTCCTCACACACCCATTTTTGCTTACTGAAACTAGGTTATCAAAGTTTATGTGGCTTAATCTTCGGTGCCATAGCCAACTTTCATCAACCTGCCCCAAAATGCATTGGGACTCATAGCATTCCTTCAGATTATAAACATTACCATCCGTTCTCTTTCCTTCTGCCACAACTTTACCGGTACTATATTTCTTTATCTAGCAACTAGTTGAGTCAAAGGTAAATTTGTAACCTTTATCACACATCTGAGTCACACTTATTAGATTGTTCTTTAGGCCTTCCATATAATATACATCATGTGCCTTCAGTTTTCCATCAATGCTTACAGTTCCTTATCCCTTTTTTTTATGGAAGAATTGTCTCCAAACCTTACTGATCCACCATTCTAGTCTTCAAGTTTGATGAATTTCCTTTTGTCACTAGTCATGTGGTTGGAACAACCACTATCTACAACCCATAGATTTTTTCTCTCAACATGTAGAGTAGTCTGCACTATGAGACTTGATTCTGCTTTTTCCTTTTCTTTCTCAACCCAAACTGGTTTTGTCTACTACTTCTTGTCAGCTGCTATATTGTGCTCAGGTTCAATTACCAACTCTTGACCATGATTTGTCTTCTTCTACTTGATCTTCTAGTTCTTATATAATTTTTCCATGTGTCCAAGCTCTTGACAGTTATAGCATTTTACATATTCATTTAAAGGAACATCCTTAAAATTATTGTAGGGTACCAGTTTATTCTTCCTACATTCAAAACTCTTATGAACAAATCTATTGCACTAGTAATAGACAATATTCATATCCCAGAGTGCATTAAATGGATTTCTACTTTCATAACTCATAGAGGGCTTATTGATTAATCTATAGTCATCTATTATATGCTTAAATTTGTTACACCAGTAACAGTAACCATGAAAGTTTGAAACATACCGATTAGGTTGTCTTGGTCCTGAATGGAACTACCTCATTGGGGGTCTTCCCTTCATATTGTTAAGTCTGGTGAATCCTTCACGATCAACTCTAGCATTTCTCCTTGGATCTGCATGTTGGTATAAGAGGTGTGGCCTCTGGTTCATTGCTGTATACCAATTTGAGTGGCGATTTCCAACCACATTTGCATATGTCTTTTTGTCGGAATCCTTGCCTATAGTGAATGTCTTCTTTTCTTCACTTTTAATTGAAGAGGTGAACATTATTTCTTTGCCAAATTTATCTTTGTGGGTTGAAATTTGACCTTCTTCAAAGCCTAGACCACTAGTGTCTTTGGATTGCTTCGGTTTGCTCAACATCTTGTCTAAAGCCTCGATGTTGCCTTCATACTTGCTTCTTATTTTTATTTCTTCCTTAATTTCTTCAAGTTCCTTTCTAAGCTTTACTATTTCTGCTTCCAACTCTTGATGTTCTTTTTCCTTCTTTGTCAGATCAGAGGTTGTAGCTTCACATATCCTCTTAGTTTCTTCCAGCTACAAATTCAAGTCAAATATAACTTGACTAGACTCATCCAGGGATTTCTTCAAGAGATCTTGTTCATCTACTCCAACAAGCTTAACCCTCTTGATTTATCTTCTTGTTTTACTCAATTCCTCAAGGGCACTAATAAGTTTGCTCTCCAAATCCACTTCAACTTCAATATCCTCCTCTTCCTCATCTTCATCAACTGGTCTATCAAGTGCCATGAAGAGATTGATTTTTTTGTCATTCTCATGGTAATCATCTTTTGATGCATTTTCTTCATTTGTTGTGTCATACTCAATAATATATAGGTTGTTCTAGTTCTGATAGCCTCTCCTTACTTGTTGATAGTCATTCCTTTCTCTATCTTTGCCAGCAGATCTTTTGAACTCTCTTGACTCATCTCCACCGGTTTCTTTATGAGGACAATTGGCAACAAAGTGTCCAACCTTCCCACAGTTGAAACATTTAAGTGGTAGCTTTCCTTTGTACCATTTGGATCCTCTTTTGAGCTTCATGACAAAGTTTGCGACTTCTGCATCAGATTCTTCATTTGAATCTTTATGAGTAGCTGCTTCTTTGCCCTTTTTGGTGATGTTGAATGCTGCTTCTTTCCTTGAGGAGGAATCACTGGTTGTTCTCATCTCATAGGCTGTCAGAAAACCAAATAACTCATCCATTGTAAAAGTCTTCAGATCCTTGGCTTCTTCAATGGCAGACACCTTAGTATCATACTTGGGTGTGAGAGATCTAAGTACCTTCTTGACAAGAATCTCATCTGCATTCTCTTCTCCAAGTCCTCTGATAGTGTTCATAGTTTCATCAAATCTGTGAAGATAGTCTACAATCTTTTCATCATCTTTCATTTTGATACTTTCAAGTTGGATCCTTAGTGCTTGTATCTTGGCTTATTTGACTTTTTCATCTCCTTCAAACAACCTCTACAATTTATCCCAAGTCTCCTTTGCTGAAACATAGTGCATGACTTTGACAAATTCATTATTAGACAAACCACTCAAAATAGCATGTTTGGCCTTTGCATTATTCTCATACACCATTTTGGCTTCCAGATCAGTGGGAGGAGCATTAGGAACAACATACCCATTCTTGACAGACATCCACACATCAAAACCTAGGGAGGAAATATAGGTCTCCATTCTTCTGCTCTAGAAGGCATAGTTGGATCAATCAAACATGGGGGTTTTGAGGAAGTAGACTCATTTCTTTCCATTGTGTTCAAAGTCCCAAATCTACCCACTAAGAGGGGGGTGAATCAGTGGTTCCTAAATTTTTACTTTCAAAGCAACTTTAGAATACCAGTTAACCACTTAAGCACTTAAGCAATCAAACTAGTAAGGCAAGAAGGAAATCCAAGGAGATCAATCACACAAATGTAACTCACAACACCAGATGTATGAGGAAAACCCAATGTGGGAAAATTATCGGTGAGAAAAGATGCTAAAGACTACTGCTCCAATCCAGCCTCACAGGTAAAACACTAAATTACAAAGTTTAGGGCACCAACCCAAGGAGCACCAACCCCTGTACCAAGTCCTAACTTGGTGATGTATATTGAAATACAATTTTAATACAGTTAAGGCTTATTGTTGCAAATTAATTTTGCCACTCTTGATTAAATATCCTACTGTCGGTTGACAGTCTTTTCTCTTCCACTGAACCTCACACTGCCAGTTGTGAGATTACTTTCTCTCATTCTCAGTCTCTATTATCTCTCTCTCTCTCTCACACACACATAGTATCTCAACACACTATCTCACACTTGGATGCTACCTTCTCTACCACACATTGCCAGTTTAGCTTAACTGTGAAACTATAGCTATGTCGGTAGAACCCTCTCATCGATATGATTTCTTACTTTGCAAATTTCTTATAACTATTTATAAGGCTATTAATTATTCTCTTTCACTTAATCTCTCTTTCTCTTCCTCTTCTCTGCAGCACCATCTTGCTCTATCTCGAGCTCTCCTCTTTATCCCGTGATTTCCCGCCAAAAAGAAATTCAAACTTTGAAGTGGTTGTTTCATTTATGTCGACTAACAATTTCACCAACCATGTCGATGGTGGCTTTATCAACCTCTGCATATTTTCCACCTCGGCTCCACATGGCATCACCATGATCAATCACTTTTCTCACTAACACATAGTCATTTCAACCTTGAATATTCAGCAAACTCATACTCTACATGCCTTTACCGATAAGGCCTTCTTCTTCTGCTAACCAACACTGCACACTATACCAATAAGAAATCTTCACCTCCAGTGGTTTGTGATAACTTTAACATTCTGCCTCTTCATCATAAACATGCAGCTAACCTCTAGACCGGTTCATTTCTCAACATGTTAACACATATACAACCTTCATCTCGATTTATGCCTTACCGGTAAGCTTTCATTCTTTATGCTCACTCTTAAGTGAATTACCAATATGTCTGTTAACATCAATGACAATTTAATGCCAACATAAAGTTACCAAGAAAAGGTGCATATAGTGGAGGCATTGGAGTTGAATCAATAGGGAAAGGTGATAATTATAAACTTGAACCTCATTTTGTTATAGCTTCAAAACCTGACACTCAGATTCAATAACAACCAGAACATGGTGGAGAATCAAGTGCTACTACCACTAGTGGGGATGGTATGAGTACTAGTTCTAGTTGTGGTCAATAAGTGCAAGGACAAAAAGACAGTTAGAAGAGGCTAATATTAGAAGATAATATATAGAATCTCAGTGATCAAGGTATGCTAAAGAATCAAAATCTTATGAAAACAATGACGAGTATTAGTACAACTCCAACTACATCAAGTTCCACCATGAAGGTATTGTTTCCAACTCCAGACCAAACCCCTGGCCCTCAAATGAGTCTGATAACCCCAACTGTAAGTCAGATTGGTACATGATTAGGATTGGGTTTTGCATCTTTTGCTAGACATCCACCTCACAATAAAATAGTTAGATCCACAACAATAGGTGGAGGTGCCTACATTACTGCAAGTGCTATTTCACCATTCAAACATTCAATTGCATCAACAATCCCAAATTTTAATTACAATAATTTCATTGACCAATTTAGAGAGAGAGAAAAACAAATAAAGAAAAAGGGAAGCAAATGATGAAGGTTGCAAGTACTACAACTATAGAGGAAGAACCTGCAATGAACAAGGTATTTCCTGTTGGCAACAACAATGAAGGAAAACTGAGAGGAGGGAAGGTCAATCATTTTTTACCGAAATTTAAGCATAATATCCGATCTTAGCAATTGCAGCAATAGTAAAGACAAGAAAAATAACAACAACACACATAACACCAAGATTTTTGATGTGGAAAATGTTGAGACATGGACTAGCTAGGACTCAAACCTAGGACCTTTCATACACTGCTGGAGTGCTCTACCACTGAGCTACTGGCCCCTCTTGGACTATTCCATCATCGGTCTAGGTGTGGCTTATTTCCAACACCAACACCCCCCCTTAAATTACACCTCTTGTGTGCTTGGGGCTCCTAGCCTGGACCTGGCTCTGATACCATGTTGAGACATGGACCAGCTAGGACTCGAACTTAGGACCCTCCATACGTTGTTGGAGTACTCTACCACTTAGCTACTAGTCCCTCTTGGACCAGTCCATCGTCAATCCGGGTGTGGCTTATTTCCAACACCAACAGAAAACCTGATTAAGGAAAAAACCATGGTGGGAACCTACCCACAATAAGATAGTACTTTGTAGTAGTATGTGTAAATATTACAATGGGGAATGCACATGCATTCAGGTACACTGCCTAAATCTCTCTTCTCAAAATACAATGACACAAAAGGCTCAAATCCTTAGGGAAGGTTTACTACCTTACAATAATGTTTGGACTACAATCTGGTTAAAATGAACTAAAATAATAGCATCTCATACATGCTTGATGACAATTTTGGTTAAGCTCATTTGTCTGCTCTACAACAATCTCTACTCAATACATCATATCAAAGGATAAATTCTCTTATGTGCACATATGCTACTCTTTGATAATGAAGACACAACATCAACACCCAAAATACATGAATATAACACCTATGTATACAAATCAGCAACCTTGACTACAAGGTCGGCCAAACCCTCAACCCTTAATTACAAAATTACATCACATTATTCATAAATAAACCATCAGACCAATACAATGCCATGGATGACATAGCATGGACCTAAATCAAATCCTTGAACATGCAATACCACCAGAAATCTCACCAAGATCAACCGCAACACGTTACACCACCAAAAATACCGCATAACACAAATAACATCACCAGACCCATAAGATCTTCAAGAACATGCACAAGGATCAATGGAGACTAGCAAAACAAATAGGCAATGATCTTAAAATGCCAACAAGAATGTTAGAACCATCCACAATAATTGCACCAACACCACTTATTCAAATCTTCATCAATCAACACACTAACACTCAAGAACACTTATTAGCAGCAAATCAGAATAGAAAGATAACTTGTGGGGCACCAGATCATGAACCATCTGAAATGAAGATACACATGAACATGGAAAATATGACACCAAATATATAATCATACTAGAGCACAACAGATCAAATACTAGACTTTGTCAACTTCTGCACAGAAAGACCAAACCTTAGACAAAATCAAATGATATGATCAAGTAAACATCCAAATCACTGAAACCAATACTAGAGATACTTCATTACTGAACCACAAATCCTTATCAACAAACCAAACCAAATCAATTCTTACTACAATCATCAAAACAACTCTCTCCAACACCAAAACACAAGAATATGTTGACGTGAATGATAACAACATATCCTAGTAGCAACAATATCCAACAATCTCCCCCTTTGGCATTGATGGCAACATATTATTGTGAAAAGAATCAGTACAAAGGAAAAGATCAACACCAACAATATCCAACAAACTCCCCCTAAGATCATGCACACAAAGCTTCAAAGATAAGGGAGTTTTTCACATGCTTCTCTCCCCCTTTGATAACAATGCTAAAGACATAATACAAATCATACTTCTCTTCCCTTTACAAGATAATCTCTCCCTCTAAGAAGGAAAATCTCCTCCTTAGGATAAACTCTCAACTGAACACCTGAACCACTCACTGACTACTTCAATTGAGTAGCAGCACCAACTCATCAACCTAGATAAGAAGATGAGACATTGAAGTCCACTAGATTGATGCATCTCCATGCATCTAGTTCTCATGAACAGGGGTAGAGACCCCTAACTTGTCTCTCAAGTAGATAAATGTATCTACGGGCAAAGGTTTAGTGAAAATATATGCAATCTGATCATTTGTAGATACATATTCTAATCTGACTTCTTCATCACTAACTTTCTCCCTCAACAAATGATAATTTATTGATAGATGCTTTGTTTTAGAATGTAGTATCGGATTCTTTGATATATTGATAGCACTTGAATTATCATAATATATAATAGTAGGCTCATCGTAAATAACTCTATTATCCTTCAACATCTCCTTCATCAAAACTACCAGAGTACAGTTGCTAGCAGTAGCAATGTATTCAACTTCTACAGTAGACAAAGATACAACATATTGCTTCTTACTAGACCATGAAACTAATTTCTTTCCTAAAAATAAATCTCTACTAGTAGTGCATATCATCAAATTCATCTCAAATTCCTTTTGCATGTCATTAAAAAACTTCATATTCAAATTATCATTTCCTCCAAAAATGATATCATCAACAAAGACTTCAACATTCAAAATGTTATCATTATCAACTTTAAAGTATAAATTACTATCATTTGTACCTTTACAGAATCCCAATTTCAACAAATACTTATCCAATCTAGAATACCAGACTCTAGGGGCTTGCTTTAGTCCATACCATATCTCCTTCATTTGTTAAAGAGAATCCATCTGATTGATTAATGTAGACTTCCTCTTCCAAATCACCATTCAAAAAGGATGACTTGACATCCATCTGATACACCTTGAGATTCTAGTAAGCAACATATGCAAGCAGAAATCTAACAACTTCAATTCTAACTACCAGAGCAAAATTCTCCTCATTGCCAATTCCTTCCATCTGAGAACATACCTTGCATAACAGTCTTTCTTTGTTTCTAACAACTTCAAGAACTTCATTCAGTTTATTCCGGAACACCCATTTAGTGCAAATCACATTCTTGCTTTTAGGTCTCAGAACAAGCTCCCAAGTGTTATTCTTCTCAATCTGATACAACTCTTCTTCCATATCTTTTATCTAGTTCTCATATTTACATGCTTCTGCAACATATTTAGGTTCAATCTTGGAAATCAAACATCTCTTCAACAACAATCCTTCTCCTAGTCATCAAACCTTTATTCTTATCACCAATAATCTGATTTTATGAATGATTCAATCTTACATACCTCGGAGTCTTCTGATTGTTCTGATTCCCTAGTTCTTGAACTTCTTCACCAACAATGGCAATATCTTGATTAACTCTCTCTTTCGGAGCATTATGCTTTACGATCTTAGTATACATCAACTTTGAAATAACATCTTGATCATCGGATTCATATCTGCATGCTCAGATCTTGTTTCCAAGACATTCATCAATCTTCACATTTTCACTCTCTATTATCATTCTCAATCTCTTGATGTAACACCAATAGGCCTTGCTTTTAGTAGAATAACCCAAGAATATTGCTTCATCGCATTTTGCATCAAAATTTCATATATCCTCATCTCTTTTGATATAACATTTACTTCCAAAAACTCTGAAATATCTAACTATAGGAACATGACCAAACCATAGCTCATAAGGAGTCTTACTAGAATTACCTTTTATATGCACTCGGTTGAATGTGTAAACAACTATTCTAACAACTATTCTAACAACTTCTCTCCAAAAGGTCTATACAACATTCCCTTCAATCAACATCATCCTGACCACATCCAAAATGGTTTTGTTCTTCCTTTCAACAACTCCATTTTGCTAAGGGGTTCTAGGAGTAGATAATTGCCTTCTAATTCTATCCCTTTCACAAAATTTATCAAACTCACATGATGTGAATTATCCTCCTCTGTTAGATCTCAATCTTTTCAACTTCAATCATATCTCAGTCTCCACTTTAGCTTTGAATATCTTTAATGTCTCCAATGATTTTCATTTATCCCTTAGAAAGGTAACCCACATCATCCTAGAATAATCATCACTCAACAACATGAAATATATGTCACCTTGCATGCTTCTCACTCTAGTAGGACCACACAAGTCAGTATGCACAAGATCTAATAATCCATTAGATGAATACAACTTACTCTTGAATTTAGTTCTTGTTAGCTTCCCCATCTGACATTCTTTACATATTGGATTAGATGGCTTCACAATTTTAGGCAAATCTCTATCAGCTTGAGTAGTGCTTACTCTTATCATGCAGTCAAAATTAACATGACACATTCTTCTATGCCACAACCAACTTTCATCAATTTGAGCAATCAAACAACTTTTCTCACCAACATTCAAATGAGATATATTACTTAGTCCATGATGCAATCTATATACAAGAGGCATTTAGAATCTTGCATTACCATTCTTGAATTCCAAATCATATCCCTTATCAACCATCTATCCAACACTCAAGATTATGCTTTAAAACTTCAACATACAAGACATTATCAGTATTATGCTTACCATCAAAAGAAACTAAACCTCTACCACGAATCACACAAGCTTTATCATCTCCAAATATCACTATACCACCATAATACCTTTCCATGTCCAAAAATTTTCTTTTATCACCTATCATTTGAACAACTGTTATCGATTACCCATTCATCTTTCTCCTTAACAATGCATCTTGTAGAATTCACTAGTACTGGATCATCTTCCTTGATGGCAATAAATACAAATTCGTCTTCTGAATTCTCATTCTCTGATTCTTCATCTATCACACCTTCATCAACAACATAATGAAATCTTTTCTAATATTTAAACTTTCAGTTAGGCTTATAGGATTTATCATTCTTATCATGCTTCTCATATCTATCATACTTATTAGATCTATCATGCCTTTTAAATTTGTCATGCTTATCATATCTAGGCATTCTTTTAGGACACCTAGAAGAAAAATGTCCTATCTTATTATAGAAGAAACACTTAAAAGGTAACTTTCCATCATACTTAGTGTCTCCCTTAGGAAATATTCTAGCAATAAGTGCTTCAAGCTCATCTAACTCCCTTTCTTTCTCTTCCATCTCTCTCTTTTCTCTGTCATATCTAGAAACCCAACATGAACTTTCTCTTGGATCACACTTCTTCTTCTCAGATATAGAGGCTCTGAATGCAGTCTTAGATTTTCCATGTGATTCTCCACATTCACTCAAATAAAATGCAACAAGCTTACCAACCAACATGTCCCTTGTCATAGTAGTCACACTTTGGATTTCATCAATAGTAGCTACTTTATGCTTGTAAGCAAGAGGAAATGATCTCAGCACCTTAGCAACAATCTCATCTTCTTCAAGAGTTCCACCAACACATTTGATATTCATGACAAGTTCATTCACCTTGGCTATAAAGGATGTTATGTTTTCATCTTCTCCCATCTGTAATGCCTCATACTTTCTTTTCAAGCTTTGCAACTTATCTACTTTGACTTGAGCATCTCCTTCACACATGGTCTCTATCTTCTTCCAAATCTCATGCGCAATCTTCAAACCCATCACCTTAGTCATCTCTGAATCAATCAAGGCATTCAACAATGCTTCCTTAGCTCTTATGTTATGTTCAACATCCATGATCTCAACAGCAATAATTGGTCCATTCTGAGGAACATTATAAGTATTCTTTGTAATCTTCTAATACTCATCTCCAAGGCACTTTAGGTGAACTTCCATCTGGTCCTTCCATACAATATATTTTATTCCATGAAATCTCAAAATCTCCTTCTTGAACATGTAAGTTGCGATCCAGGATGTAGTCAAGAAGTAAAGCTTGTTCCAAAGGATCTATCTCTGATACCAATTATTGGCAACAACAATGAAGGAAAACTGAGAAGGGGGTGATTCAGTTTTCACTTAATCAAAAAATTGAAGCACAATCTCAGATCTTATCAACTACAACAATAGTAAAGAAAAACACAATAACAACAACACACATAACACCAAGATTTTTGATGTGGAAAACCTGTTTAAGGAAAAAACCATGATGGGAACCTTCCCAGAATAAATAATACTTTGCAGTAGTATGTGTAAATATTACAATGGGGAATGCACATGCATTCAGGTACACTACCTAGAACTCACTTCTCAAAATATAATGACCAAAAAGGCTCCAACCCTCAAGGAAGGTTTACTACCTTACAATAATATTTGGACTACAATCCGGTCTAGATGAATTGAAATAATAACATCTCCTAATGCTTGATGACAGTTCTGGTTAAGCTCATTTGTCTGCTCTACAATAATCCCTACTCAATACATTATACCAGAGGATAAATTATCTTATGCGCACATATACCACTCTCTGATAATGCAAACACATCATTGACACCCAAAATACATGAATATAACACCTATTTATACAAATCATCAACCTTTACTACAAGGTCGGCCAAACCCTCAACCCTTAATTACAAAATTACATCACACGATTCATAAATAAACCATCGGACCAATAAAATGCCATGGATGATATATCTTAGACCTAAATCAAATCCTTGAACATGCATCACACTAAAAATCTTGCCAAGATCAACCGAAACATGCTACACCAGCAAAAATACCACATAACACGAAGAATATCACTAGACCCATAAGATCTTCAAGAGTGTGCACAAGGATCAATGTGGATCACCAAAATAGATAGGACACGATCAAGAAACACCAAGAACTACGTTAGAACCATCCGCAATAGCTGCACCAACACCACTTATTCAAATGTTCATCGATCAACACACTAATACTCAATAACACTTATCAGCAGAAATTCAGACTAGAAAGATAACTTGTGAGGCACCAGATCATGAACCATCTAAAATAAAGATACGCATGAACATGCCAAATATGCAACCAAAGATCTAATCATACCAGAGCACAATGGATCAAATACTAGACTCTGCCAACTTCTGAACAGAAATACAAAACCTTAGACTAGATCAAATGATATGATCAAGTAAACTTACAAATCATTGAAACCAATACTAAAGATACTTCATTATTGAACCAAAAATCCTTATCAGCAAAACAAACCAAATAAATTCTTATTGCAATCATTGGATCATTGAAACATCTCTCTGTAACACCAAAAAATAGGAATATGTTGACATCAATGACAAAAAAATATCCTAGCAACAATAATATCCAACATTTACCACATATGACCCAAATATAGAAATGATGGAGTTCATGGTTGTTATGCCCCCAATTCCAAATCAAAATAAACCAAAGAACCAAATTGACCCCTCCCAATTTGATTTTAGCACCGATCAAATGGATATCTCAGGAGTAAAGAATGTGGAAAAAATTAATGTGGACAAAATTAATGTGTCAAGGAAAACCAATAAATTGGTGTACACATCATTGCTTAAGAGAGAGAGAGAGAGAGAGAGAGAGAGAGAGAGAGGTGGAGAGACAAATACAGAAGTTACAAAGAGACCTAGAAAATGAGAAACAAGATAACAATTGCAATGAATTACGCAAAAGGATAAAAAAATCCACCTCTACATCTAGAAGTGCAAAGAACGAACAGTCAAAGGTGGAACTAAATGAATTGAAGAAAAGATTAGCTGAAAGCATAAAAAAAATTGAAAGTGAAAAAGCATCTTTAGTACAATTATACAAACATCTAGAGAATGCCATTGCCTCAACAAAAAATTTACAAGATCAATTGAACAGAGAGAAGGAAAGAGCAAATCATTGGGAAGAAAAAGTAGAGGAAGAAAGAATAAACAATGAAAGACTGACACAAGAGTTGCATAAGGCATACAATGATATTAACTCTCTCACAGACAAATTGAGCGAATCTTGGAAACAAATAATGAGGTTTATAAAACAAAATATTTGGGAGAAAATAATGCACAAGGTTGACCAATTGTGCCAGTTTTTTGAATTGATTGGAAATATTAGTGTACATTATGTGAAGCTGATTGAATACATTTCTTAGAATAGAAAGTTGAATTCAAGAGATAAAATTGTAAATCAAATTTTGCAAACAGCCTACAAATCCAATGACAAATATTTGGCATCCAAGGGAATTCATGACCACATTGATGCCTCAGTAAAGGCTTCATCTATCATTAAAAAATGTAAGAAACTATGAGAATCTCAAGAATGTTTGGATAAGGCTGCAAAAAAGATGAAGAAGCTGCATGGAAAGGTGCAGAGATTGACAGAACTTGGTTTTCCAATGAGTTTTGATACAACACAACAATACATTGGAGATACTTCTTGGAAAAATAAGATGGAGGAGAAAATGAAGCATGATTTGGACCTATTTCCTAAGGACATAAATGAGGATAACTTTATGTCCATGACCAAACCATTGATAACCTTGAATGCAACTTTGGATGAAACATTGATATCAACTTCCAATTATGAATTGCTGACAAATTTGCAAGTCACTTACTATATGTTCTAACAATTTGGAGCTCCATCAGATGGAGTGTGGAGCATGCTACAGAAGCTCATATAATGATTTCATAATATGTATTGTATAATTTGTATTTCTAAATACATTTAGGCTTTCTAATTTACTTTGTTTGTAATTCCAAGAATATTGTAATATTATAATTGTAATTAAAATTAATGGGTTAGTGCAAGATCATGGGGGGGGGGAGGCAATGTGAAAAAAATAGCCTTTTCCACTCGCCTAAAAACACGAAAAATTCATGTTGACTTTTTTCTTGGCCTGGGTGTTAGTACACCTTGGCATGGTAAACATCTAGGCAAATCGGATATCTAATTTTTATAGGTAATTTTAAATTAAAAAATTAATTATATATTATATTTAATATATAATATAATATAATATTATATATTATATAATACATACCATATAATTATATTATATATTATATTATACAATCTATTATTATATTGTGTTTTTTATTAAGGTAAAAATAGGTTTTCAAGGGGCCTCGAAACCCTTTTGCAAAAGATTCTTATGAGATAAAAACATTAAGAAACCAAAAGGAACATACATAAGAAAAACCAACATAACCACTAGAAAAAACCAGCGAAAAAGCCCCAAAAAACCAACAAAAACCAGCCAAACCAGACAAAGCATGGTGTAGAAAAGGAACTAATTTATGTTTTTCAAGGCATTAGCCAAGTTACTGCTAATCCCATAAAGATCTTTGATACTATCCCTAAGATTAGGGATTTCCATAGCAGACACTGCAGTAGCTTTCTTCACACTCGCCCTAGTTCTCTTTGTTGCTCCACTAGGCGTAGCTTCCCCGCTCATAGTCTTGATAGCATCTTCATCAATGTCGAGGTCCACCACCAGTTTGGGAGAGATGGAGCTTTCAAGGACCTTAGAAATATCCTATAGGTTCTTTATAATAGCAGTCAAGATGTTTGGATTCATTCCCAACAAGTTTTTCATTGTCACTTTACCTTCTTCCAGATAGTCAATCTGAGCTACCATCTTCTTAGCTTTTTCCTCCATGTCCTGCTTCCTTTGCTTTTGGTTCTTGTCATCTTCCTTCCTTTTCTCATCCATCTACTTCCCATTTTTTTCCAAATTCTTCAAAAATTCATATGTCCATCTATCAAAACCCAATCTAGCCTCGGTAAGGTTTTTGAGGTTATCCAGGAATAACCCTTCTCTAGCACACTCCTTATCCTTATTCAAACTACCCTTATATGTTTCCTTCCCAGGTTCCTTATTCTTCTCCCTCTCAGAATCCATATCTTTTTCCTCATTAACCTTATCATCCTTCTCCACCATAGGCTGGTTGTTGTCATTGACTAAGCTAGCATTGTGAATTGGACTATCTTGGTCAAACACATCCTCAACTTCATCTTCCTTTGCACCCACATCCTCATCATTCCAACTTTCCTCACCTCTAGACTCATCTGTATCCATTTCACTGCCATCTTTTCCAGTTTCCTCTGTGTCATTCTTGTCCTCTTGGGTTTTCATCCCAGTAGCACTCTTGCTTTTTTTGCTCTAACTTGACTCTTCCTTGCTAGATCCACCTTCCTCCAACTTTCTCTTGCCTTTCCCTAGAGAAGTAGACAACCTCTTTTTTTCCTAAATGGCAAGGATTATGCAGTGCTCATAAATGAGTAGAATGAGGCCACAATGAAGTACTAGGTTTGAGGGATTCTTATTGTGTTTGTTGAGAGACCTCGACAAAGACCTGAAGAGATAGTAGGATAGGGAAACCCTTTTCTCATGCCTAAAGTGGCTTAATAGCACAAAGTGATATGTATGGGCTATTAGATCCCAGAGACAACTAAGAGGGTGGGGGTGAATCATTTGTCTAATAAATTCAAACCAAAACTAACTAACCACTTAATTCTTAATGCTGGTAAACCAGTTAAGTATGCCGGTAGACAATGTTAACAGTAAATTGCTATACCGGTAAGGATTAATGCATGAAACAAAAACATAAAGTCATCCACAACACATGACACCAATATTTGTACGTGGAAACCTTGTAAGGGGAAAAACCACAGTGGGAAACCTTACCCATAATCAGATGATACTACTGTAGATAGTAAGTGTACAAAAGGGGTCTACACATGCAGAAAGGCCAACAGCCTAGAGCTCACTACTCAATCACAAATGGGAGTCACACTGACTACAGTTGGATGGTTAAATCCAATAAGAATGTACTGCACAAAATAGCATCTTCATATGCTGGATTCAGTATTGGTGTAATGATGATATGCTTCTACAAAAACTTAACTTCACCTTCAAATGATGTCTTCATGTATGCCTCTACTTGATCTTGCATATACCTTCACTCAAATCTTTTTTGCATTCCACACTTGATCTTACAAATAAGGTCTTACATTTATACCATACCCTAAGACCAATTTTAGTAGGTCAGCTCTATAAGATATTACAATAAAAACATTTTACAAATAATATAATATCCGATGTAAAAACCAATTAAACATGTCAGCTTAATGCATTTACAACAATAATAAAGCATGCCATGCTGATCTGGAAAAGATAAACCTACTGGTGTAACCCTAGATAACCTGGACCTATTTGTCGGTAAAAGTAAATATGAAAATATGAATATACCAATGATTATTACTTCAAAATAAAGTGTCCACGTGATGTCTTCGACATTACAAAGTGTCTTCCATATCCTTCTAGGTACCGGTGAACAATATATCCTGCCGGTGAATCATATACCAGTAACTGTTGCACAGTTTACTGTTTGCCAGTGAATGTTGTTGGATCTCCAAAGTAGGTGTATTCAGTAGATGTTGACAACAATGACAAAACCATACCAAAATACTAACAATCTCCCCCTTTGGCATTGATGGCAACACAAGATGGAAAAACCATCAAAGTACCAAAACAGAAATGCCAAATACGAAAAAAACCAACAATCTCCATTTCTCCCCCTGGGAGTAACAATACCAATCTTTCATACCAATTTCTCCTTAAATGTGTTTTTCAAAATCTCTCCCCTAAAATCTTTTTTTCTTACCAAAAAGATAATGTGTTTTTCCATAGATATCTCTCCCCCTTTGACATCAAATGCCAAAGTTTACAAAAGTCAAGTTCATACAAAATACCAACCAATTTAATATACCAACTACTCCCCCTGAGAAGTAGCTTCCTCATCAAATACCGAAAAAAGATTTGTCCATTTAATTCTGTCGGTTGATGATAATCATCAACTGTCTAAGTCTCTACCGGTGGTGGTATGACTCCAAGCTGATCTCTAAGATACTCAAAAGTCTCCTTAGGCAAAGGTTTTGTGAAAATATCTACAAGTTGTTCTTTAGTATTCACATAAACCAATTTTATCTCTTTTTCTTCAACTTTTTCCCTTAGAAAATTCATTTTGATAGAAACATGTTTTGTTTTAGAATGTAATACCGGATTTTTAGATATATCAATTGCTGCAGTGTTATCATAGTATATAGTAATAGGTTCCTTGCATTTTACCTTTATGTCTTTCAACATTTACTTAAGCCAAAGTACCTGTGTACAGTTTGTTGCTGCTACAACATATTCTAATTCTGCTGTTGATAAAGATGTACAACTCTGTTTCTTACTCAACCAAGAAACTAATCTCTTTCCAAGAAAGAATGCTCCTCCAGTGGTGCTTTTTCTATCATCCACATCTCCTACCCAATTTGCATCTATATATGCACAAAGATCAAAATTTTCATCTTTAGGATACCATAATCCAAGATTTGTTGTGCCTTGTAAGTACTAGAAAATTCTTTTTACTACTGATTCATGATTTTCCCTAGGATTACTCTGAAATCTAGAAACAATACATACTGATGTCAAGATAGAAGGAATAGCTTGCAAAAGGAATAGCCTACAAAAGGAGGTTTTGATTACTGATGTCAAGATCATCCACTTCTCCCAAGAGGTTGCTAAAATAATCAAGAGCTTCCTTTCTTATGTCATTATCATCCGTTAAAATCCCCCTATTACAGAATAACTTGGAAATCCTATTAGCCGCCCTATGCTTAAGAGAAGTTAAGTGAAAAAACTAGGTATTTTTATCACCTTCCTTCAAATACAAGGCTCTTGATCTTTGTCTCCAGAATGTCTCTTCATTAGAAATAATAGTGTGGTATTTAGACAACAAACCATTTTCCACAGATCTCAAATCTTCAGAAATCCCATCCTTTTGGATTTTATCTTGAACTTCTTTTATTTCAGTTTTAATTTGGGCTTTACTTTTGAAGATATCCCCAAAAGTCTCTTTGTTCCAAATTTTGATTTTAGCCTTTATAATATTGACCTTTTTGGCTATTCTAAATAAAGTTGTTCCCTCAACCTCAAAACTCCACCAATCATCAACACAAACTTCTAGAGACGGATGGGATAACCACACTTTTTCAAATCTAAAAGGGAAATTTCTCTTAGCAGAAAAAGAATTGGCAATAAAAGAAATAAGGTAATGATCAGATCCAATCTTAATAATAGATGCCAAAGAACAACTATACTTAGATAACCACTCAGGAGAAATTAAGGTTCTGTCTAACCTTACTTGAATAAGATCAACTCCAGTTCTTCTATTAGTCCAGGTATAGTTGATCCCTTTGAGATTCACATCCATAAGAGCTTGATCATTGATGAAGTCCATAAGATCTTGTTTACAATCAAGCTACAAGGGGAGTCCTCCCATCTTCTCTTCCTCTTTAAGCGGAGTATTGAAATCTCCCATTATTATCTAGCTTTATCAACAAAATTTAGTTTGTCTTCTGCAAGTTTTCTCCAATATTTAAATCTCCCAGCTTTGGTATTAGGCACATAGACATTAGTGATAACCCAAACAAAGTTATCCTTGATATGCTCAAGAAACACAAAATTCCTATTGATTTCAGAAATGATTTCCTTACCTTTAATAGTTTTTTGGTTCCAAAAAATCATTGTTCCTCTAGAGGAACCCTCCGAACTAGTTCCTATGACTCCATTATTTTTAAATATTCTAATCCTTTCCACTTTATCCTTACACATCTTAGTTTCCTGAACAAGGACCACATCTGGTTTATGATCTCTTATAATATTACGTATCGCATCCTGCTTATGAGGGGCATTCAACCCTCTTATATTCAAAGAAATTAGCTTCATACTTTAACTGGTGATAGAGCTAACTCGATGGAGCTTTGTGTTCCATTAGCACTGTTCTTCCAACTTTCCTATTGCCTTTGATGTTTTAGAGAAGGTCTCCCCTGCTTTTTGTTGTGGCTTCCAACATCTTCATTTTTCTTATTCTTTCTTCTAGCTGAGATACCTCCATTGGGTCCTTCCTTATTCGATTTTCCCTCTTTAGTATTGAGAATCCTAAAATTTCCCTCCAAGGCCGCCATTTCCACACTATTAGATGGGGTTTTGCATTGAAACATCTTAGGGCTTCCATTGGTTAATAACAAAAGAGGTTCAAAATCAGAGATGTTGTAGTCCTGCACTTCATTGAAGTCTTCCCCATTTGCTTTTATATAAGATGAAGCAGAAGCATCATCATTGGAACTCTCCTCTACTTTATCCTGATTGATAGGCCCTCCCTTCTGGTCCTCTGGATCATGTTTTTTGCACATTTGCCTCTATCCTTTGCTCTTCTTCTTTGGTACTTTCTATTTGATTATTAGAATAAGCACAAACCAATTTTTCATTATTACTATTCGCATCCTTCTTCACCTCATTTTCCATCTCAATCACTTCCTTATCAGGAACACACCACTGGTGGGTCTTCTCTCTTATCTTTTGTTTGCCATTTCTGCTTCAAACTACTATCACTCTTGCTATTCTTACTCTTCTTAAGTAGACAAGATTTTTCCCAATGACCCAACTTTTTGCAATGAAAACAAGCAAACGGGAGCGATTCATATTCAATCGCTTGGGTCCGTTTCCCTAATTTAGATATAATCTTAATAGATTAGGGCATATCCGTCATTTGATTAACATTAACACAGATATGGGCAAAAACCAATGTTGATTTAGATGCAGTCATTGGATTGATCGAGAGAAGTTCTCCAAAAGAAATTGCTATCCCCTTGAAGACTTCCTCATTCCAGAACTCCAACGAGAGGCCCGGGAGGCGCGTCCACACAAGTGTCGACACAAAAAAGGACTTGTCAAGAGAAAGGTTTGGAACCCATTTCTATAAAGCCAAATTTGACTTGTCGAACATCCATGGTCCTTCACATAGAGCTTTATTCATATTTTCTTCAGAATCAAAAGCAAAGGAAAAAAAACCCCTAGGCAAAGCCACCACATCCACTTGACCCTTGAGAACCCATTTCCTCCTTATAAAATTCCTAACAACATCAATGTTAGGCCTAAAACCAACAAACCTTCCAACTAAGGTCATAGCTAATCCAGAGACAGTAAGATCAACCAGCTTATCCGGAATAGAAATAGAGACAACCCTTGTTGTGGGATCAGATATATTTTTAACTTCTAGAAGCCCTGATTTTACCAGTGGCTTCACTCCAAAAAGCGAAGACCATTTTTTTTCCTTACCTCTATCATGTGGGTCCCCGATTTTGGAATCTTTGTCTTTCACCAATTTGACTGTCTCCTTGTCCCCTTCAATACCTTGGGATGCCTGGAAACCAGCCTGATTGCCAATTCCACCCACAGAAAGACTACCATTCCCAGATTTGAAATTTGAAATTCCCGCTCGCCGCTCTCCTTGCCGCTCGACACCCATTTGTTTGGTCTTAAAAATCGGTAATATTATTATATTATGCTATATATAATATAAATAATATACTATATAATATAAATAATATATTATATAATATAATATAATATAATATTATATTATTTAATATAATAATATATTATATTATATAATATATTATTTATATTATATAGTATATTATTATATTATATAATATATTGTTATATTATATAATATGTTGTTATTTTAAAATAATTTAACTATAAAAATCGGATATTTGATTTCTATGAGACAATAAAAGAGGACTATGACAGCCCGTGGGTTATTTTTTACCCACAGGCTGTGCAAATTCAACCAAATCCGATATCCGATTGGACCTAGTATTCGATTTTGTGACCCAAATTTGCAAAAAAATCCAATAAAAGGTAGGATTTTTATTGTTTTTCATCATTTTCATTCAAATTTTTGCATTTTTTATTGCTTATTTGTTTTTTCATTCAAAATATGTTTTTTTCATGAAATCTAGGTTTTTAAGTCAAATACAAAATTGTTCAAATTTGTTGACTAAATTCAATTGTTTACATTCAATTAGGTTAAAATGGGGCATAATAGTGAAAACATTGATCAACCACAACTGCAACAACCAAACCCTCCTTTTCCAAACCCCCCCTCAATTTAGGATTTAAGTGCACAAATTTGAACCAATTGAGGGGGATTGCAGATGTCTATCATAGAATCCCTCGCCTGAACCTAGTGTTTGATCCCCTCACATCCATCATATAGAGTATAGAAACCGTCACTGAGGAGCACAATGCCACTCTTTTGTGGCAAGATTATATGAGGGAACAATATGAAGATGACTTGTCCTATAAGGAGATCAAGGATCTTGAGATATCCAAAGTCGATATTGTCGGATTGTTTGTGAATCCTCGCACTGGTAAACTCATGGACTCCAAAAAAATAAAACTTTCTATTAAATGGTGCACAAATGATGATATTGTGAATAACTTTTGGGATCGTTGGTGGGTAGTTTTTGATAAACCACCCAAAAACAATCTTGATGTCCCCTTCTACTTCATCAAAAAATTGTATGTTGAGTTTATTTTAGGAAAACATGTGAACTACTTTGACATCCAACCTTTCCAGGTGTGGGTTTAGGTATGCCCCAAAATAGACTTGGGGCAATTAGAGTACTCCAGGGCCCATATGTCCCCCCTCCTCCTATTGATCCCCCACCTCCAATGCAACATCTAGATATCATCTGTGAGGTGGCATCACTGGCCATATTAGCTATTCACTCTTTGAGTAGACTTTTGGTTTCTCAGGCTGGGGAAATAGGTCATCCTTCTTTTGATGGTAGCGGTGCATCCATTGGCGCTAACACATCCTCCTTGGCTCCAAACATTTGTGTGCCCCATAGTTGTGTCATGTGTGGACACCTATGCTTGGGTTTAGTTGGATAGCCTGTTGATCCTCCCATGCACACTGCAAACTATGAGGTGCATGAGATCCATGATGCACTAGATGTTATGACAAGGACTGGAGGATACCCTGCAGAGTCCTTGCATGCTAGAGGCGAGGAGACACCTTCATCATACGTTGTTGATGTAGTGGTAAGATTTGTATTTTCACAGTTCATTCTATATTTTAAATGAATATTTATAATCTAGATAATATTAAGTACTTTTTTTATTTACATGTTCTATTTAACAGTTGATGATAGAGTAGGAGTTGATACAGATCCAAGAGTGCACCTTGATGGCCATTTCATTTGGCCCTGATAGCTTTACGATACATATATTATTGCACCTAGTAGTTTGTGTCATGCCTATGAATTGTGTATCTATTATATCTGCAGCTACAACACAAAACACTCAATAGATCATTAAAAGAATGGTTAATGAATTTAAAGCAAAGAAAGATAATACCATAGCTAAGAGATCCATCGCCTCCTAGTAAATGTGAGTATGAATTTTGCTCTCAGATTTGGTTAGGAAAATTCCAGTGACTTGGCTACACCTAGATGGAGGATTTTAGATGATAATGATGCATTTGGGCTAGCAATGATAATGATTAAGCTACATGATAATATGATTATGCTAGAAAACATGCTAAAATGATGTAATTAAGCTATGATGACAATGCTCAAATGATAAACTAAGATTGCATATGCCTATAGTAACAATGCCTGAAATGCAAATGAGATGGGATCATTATTGCTCCAAAATGGGGTCTATTTATAGAATTTCCAAGGCTAGGGGTGAAGTGGTAGGAATCAACAGTCAAGATTAAGTCTGAAGATATCAATGGTGAAATTGGAGGAGGTTGTGAAAGAGGTTGCATTAAAGGGAACATTTTCCATCTCTATGGTGACAAGTGTCAAGAAGCTTCTAGAAGAGGTTGGATGAAAGGGAACACTTAGTGACAAGTGTCACAAAGTTTTTTTCATGAGAGGGTAAAGTGTTCAAGGAAAGGGGACATGCGGTTAGATGGAATGGGTTAGGTTTTGGAATGGTTAGGTTAGGTGGTTAAAAGTTAGGAGAATTAAATTTAAAAATTCAAATAATAGGGAAGGGATAATTAATTTAAACAACTAATAATTGATTTTTTTTAATTAATCAAAGGATTGGAAGAAATGAATTTGATGGGGAAGAATTAATTAGTCAAAGGGGATTATTGAAATGAACCTATTACATAAATCCTTAGATTTATTAATAAGTAGATGAAAAGGGAGGATTTAATCAAATTGTTGATGAATTCAATTAAATTGGGGAGAGAGATTAATTAAATAATTGCTTATTCAATTAATTATCTTTAGACCATTTTTAGGTGTATACATTTTGCCCCTCTTTGAAGTGATGTGTGATGATGCGTTGATTCAAAGAATAATCTCATTTTGATGATGATATTGGTATGATATGATGCCCCAACTCTTGATTTCTAAAATTATGGTATGATGATGCCCCCTTAGGAGATCAATTGAGATAATTGATCTTTGGAGTGTATTGTGACTTTGTGAAATTGATATCCTGATTAGAAAAGATTTGATTCTGCAACCGTGTTTGATGAAAATGTGAGTTCTTTGATCATGATGGTGTGGTTCTCGATGTTAAGATTAATAAATCTTGATTGATTAGATTGATAAGATCTAGGATTAGTCTTGTTTCAAGAATGACACCTTCTGTATAAGACAAAGATGATCAAAAGCGTCTAGTTTCAGGAACAATATATCATGTGTAAGACATGATCAGAACGTCTGGTTTCAAGAAGGATACATCATGTATAAGACATAATAGAATAGATCAGATTTTGGTTGATTGATTTAATTGATAAGGTTGATTAGATAAAGAACTAACAGTTTGTTTATATCAAGTTGCAGAAAGATTTAGGAATATGTTGATGTTGATTCTGTTGAGAGAGATGGCATAAGATTTTCACTGGGTCGACAATATCTGAAGAGATATGAGTCATTCGTCTAATTGTGTATACACTTGTGATGATACTTTGATGATTCCTATGATAGATTTAAGCTCGGATAAAAGGAGCATGCGGGATCCCATGCAAGAATGAAATGCAAGCTAAATGCAAATGCAAAGCTATGATTGGACCAGTCACTGGAATATTGTGTTTTGTCATCATTGAGCTTTTGAAATGTGGGAAGTGAGTGCAAACATCAATGGTATAATTAAACCATGATGACCTGAGCACTATTTTCATAGATTTTGATATATCAAGTTAGCACAAGCATCGAGGTATAATTGAACCAAGATGACCTGAGTGTTGCTTGCGGAAAATAGGCAGTATTAATCATTTTAATACACAAATTGGAAATGTCTTCAATGATACTCTGATGATTATGTCCCGAGACAAATTTGAACAAGTTAATGATTAATTTTCAGAAAACAAACAAAAAAAAATCATGTTCCTTCCTTGTTCCTCTAGTCAAAGACATCCTGGAGTCACTTAGAAATTATGATAGCGAAAAATCAATATAGAAAAGTTAAACAATCATGTTAAAATCATTATCCAAAAGATATTATCCACTGAAAAGTGTGTGATGTACTTAGATTGACTTTGTGATAGTTTGACGGTTGACAGTTTGATCTCATGTTCACCATTGGATGTGTCTCAGTTTTTGCTTGATAAGAGTTGTCTAACTGTTGTTCTCCTTGTTTGATTAAGCTCAAAATGATCAAGAGGTTTGCCCCCAGCTAGGTGTAGGATTTTTCCCCAAGCCTAGAAACAAAGTCATTATGATATATCCAATGATCCAAACCATGGCAAGAAGCCACCTGGGATGTTTGCATATGTACAAAGGCTTTATGATGGTCAGCATTGATGGAAAATGAGTGAATGCAAGCAGAAAGATGCATGAACTAAAAGATGGAAGAGCTAGCAGGGTGAACTCACAATAATGGTTCCCACTTTTTTGCCACTTTTGACACTGAGATGTACATTTTTAAAATAATCTTCAACTTCCGAGAACTATAACTTTTAAACTATTAAAAATTTGAAGATGATGTAAATTAGTGATTTCTAGCATTTTGTTTGTAGATTCTATATACATTTTTTTCAAATTTTTTTGAAAGATTTTTTAAAAAAATTTCCATCTCCCTCGAAAAGTAGTTTTTTACAACAAACTACATTTTTTAAGAGTGATGTGCCTCCCGAAACGCATAACTTTTTTTCTATAAATGATAAAAACTCAATTCTTTCTAATTTTGGTTTCTAACATCAATATCCAGGGCTTGCATTTGGTTTTATAGTGATATGTTCAATATTTTTCATTTTATAAAGTTTTGAAGTCCGACTAGTCATAATTCAAACATAGGTTTACGTTTGAACACATAACTTGTTCTATATAAATCGAAATTCAATTTTATTTTTTTTGTTAGAAAGAAGACATCAATACCAAGGGCATAGATATTTTTCAAAAAAATTTTGAATTAGTTTCTTATTTTTCCCAATGCGTTGAACAGAGAAGTTCATGTTCGGTGAAAAACCAACTTTTAATAAAATTAAAAAATCAAGAACATAATAAATTCAAAATATAACAAAATTATATTCGTTGGAAAGCTTGTTTCGAGTACTACCATCTAATATTTTTGGGTTATCAAGATTATTTCATTCGTGTACTGAACCAGAGCTCCGAAGTCATTAATTCTTCAAAACTCTGAAATTTTTTGGGAGAAACTTCTAATTTTGGGGTTTCGATCGAACACGTGTTCGATCGAATTGGGTTCGCTCGAACCAAAATGGGTTCGAGCGAGCCCCCATTCGCTCGAACCGGCGAGCTAAATTTTGGCACGCATATTTTTGTAACTGCCATGTTCGAGTGAACCCAACAATTTTTAACTATCGGCTTTCGTTCGAACTCGGGCCGACGCATTTTTTGTTTTTTTTTTCATTTGTGGAATCGTATAAATGTCCATAATTTTTTTTCACTTTTTATCACTCAAATGATTAAAATAGTTCGCATTTTTGGATGAGAGAAGATATTTGAAAATTATTTTGAAGGCAAATAATTTGAAGGTTTTTTGTAAAAGCATGGGGAACAAGAAGAGAAGGCAAAATAAGACTTCAAGGAATTATTCTCCCGAAACGGAAGAAAGATATCGAGAACAAAGAAGACAAAGATATCATGATGCAAGTATGTATTTTTAATTTTATTTCTATTTAATTTAATATGTATTACGTATCAATTAATTAGAATTCAATATTTTTTATCTAATATTTTTAATAGGATTAAAAATAATTTTGTTTTAATTGGAAAACATAATTAATTTGAGATAATACATGTGTATTTGCAAATTTCAATTTCCATCAACTTGCTTGTTGTGTAATTGCATTTTTCTCCTATATAATTAAGTTCATTTATAATAGGTAAGACCTATTAAGTCATAAAATTAATAAGACCTATTATGTCATAATTTTTAGGTTTTAAATTATATATATTGAATATTTAATCTACATGTACAAGTAATTTCATGTGATAGGTCCTTTAATATCACATAATATATTTGTCTTAAGGGTAGTTAAGTATATTAATTTTGTGAAATGTTTTTTCAAATGTGGTCATATTGATTTTAATAATAAGGCCTATTAGGACTATTACATTGATTATAGTTCTTAAATGTGACATAAATTTATAACAAAGAAGATATTTAATTTAATATGTATTACGTATCAATTAATTAGAATTCAATATTTTTTATCTAATATTTTTAATAGGATTAAAAATAATTTTGTTTTAATTGGAAAACATAATTAATTTGAGATAATACATGTGTATTTGCAAATTTCAATTTCCATCAACTTGCTTGTTGTGTAATTGCATTTTTCTCCTATATAATTAAGTTCATTTATAATAGATAAGACCTATTAAGTCATAAAATTAATAAGACCTATTATGTCATAATTTTTAGGTTCTAAATTATATATATTGAATATTTAATCTACATGTACAAGTAATTTCATGTGATAGGTCCTTTAATATCACATAATATATTTGTCTTAAGGGTAGTTAAGTATATTAATTTTGTGAAATGTTTTTTCAAATGTGGTCATATTGATTTTAATAATAAGGCCTATTAGTACTATTACATTGATTATAGTTCTTAAATGTGACATAAATTTATAACAAAGAAGATATTTAATTTAATATGTATTACGTATCAATTAATTAGAATTCAATATTTTTTATCTAATATTTTTAATTTAGGATTAAAAATAATTTTGTTTTAATTGGAAAACATATGTAATTAATTTGAGATAATACATGTGTATTTGCAAATTTCAATTTCCATCAACTTGCTTGTTGTGTAACTGCATTTTTCTCCTATTAAACATGTTGAATAATTTAGGTGAACTATTTATATTCAACTTCACGTACATGCAAAAACATTTCAGATTAGGAGGTCTATTATGCAATAATAGGTAGATTAAATATACTCACATGTGACAAGTTATAGTCCACTTACATTATGGTCCATAACAAATTAATATGAGGTCACCTAAGTTATCGTATGCATGCATCAAAATATTTGTACTTTTAATTTTCAAAATTGGAATTTCTAATTTATCAAAATTTTATTTTATGTGTTAAATTAGTGCTCAAAATTAGAGATTGAACTTTAATCCTAACCTGAGAACAAATTGAACTTTAAACCTAAACAAGTAATTTAATTAGAGTTATAACAATAAGGTCTTAAAAGTATTTAAATTTAATAAACCAAATTGAATGGGCTTTAATTTTAACATGTAAAGCTTTAAGCCAAATTCACCCCTATTCTTAATCCTAATTGAATAATCTCTGATTAATTCAAAAACCTTACACAAACTCTTAAATTATGTGCAGAACGGGCAAATGAACCTGTTGAAGAACACAATATAGTTGATGAACATAGGGAGGAGATTGTCCAAGTTGAACCAATGGAGACCTTTGAAGGAGAGGGGTCAGGCTCCTTACCTCCTACCACTGATATGGATGAGCATATTGTGGATCTAGCTAAACAGGTGAAGAGAAATATTTCTTATAAAAATTTAGATCATTTACTTGAAATGGATGTGGATGAGTTGAAACATCTCAGTGAAGAACCTAGACATACTAAAAGGAGGTCAATGAATAAAAGTGCAAAAGAAATAATGTCGCATTTCAACAATCTTGATACTACACTAGAAAAAGCTCAATTGTTATCAATTGTACTTACTCATAAAGACTTAATAGATCCAATGAAATTGTTGGGTATAGATACAACAAATCAAAAGAGGAAATATTCTCAGCTACAAAAATCTATTCTTGATAATGTTAAGAAAGGTTTGGTGAACATTGGTAAAAAATCTCGAAAACTAGATAAGACCATTTCAAGAAGAGTGATGTTGACATCTTTAGTAAATGAAAGATTGCCTCAAAAAAGACAAATCTCTTCACTGTCATCTGAGTTTGGTTTTAGTAGAGGGACAATATCTAAATATGTTAAAAGGAGAAAGATTTTGGATGATACTACCTCAGAAGGGAATTGGGCAATTATGTGTAGAGCTCCTCATTCTGATAGAATTGAAGATGTTGTTAGGAACTTTGTGACAAGTTTCTGGAATGATAATACTTGCCCTTCATCAAATAGTAGAGATGTTATCAAGCAAAGGATTGGTCCTGATCGTTATGATCTCCATGTAAAACATTGGATAGACACAACAAAACATGAATTGTATGTATTGTTTACTAAAACAAACCCTCATATAAAGATTGGACAAACCATGTTTGAACAGTTAAGGCCATATTATGTGAAGTTAAACAAAGTTTTCGAAACTTGTTGTTGTCGTTATCACATCAAATTTGACTTTTACTATCAGGTGTTTCGAAAGATTAGAGAAGATAATGATGGTTATGAAAATGCTCCTCCTAAACGAACAAGTCAATTCATAGCATCCATCTTATGTGATAAATCAGATGATAATGCAACCAGTCAAATAAATTGCATAAGAGGAATTTGTGGAACATGCGGGGACTTGGCTAAATTGCCTTTGAGAGATGAAGATACTGACATGAGGAAGATGGTAAATTGCAAGAGTTATAAGTACAAAAAAATTGAAACAAAATTTGGAAAGGAATCTACAAGACTAGATTATGTAGAAGAGGAAATACCTATTGGAACATTTATGGAAAATTTTCGTAAGTTGATAAAACCATACATATGCCATGGTTTTTTTGCCAAGTGGCAAGCAGAACAATTTAAAAGATTAAGAGACACTTTCCCACTTGGAACTATTTTATCTGTAGTTGACTTCGCAGAGAATTACTCTTTTGTGCATCAAAAAGAGATTCAATCAAAGTATTATTTTTCAAAGCAAATCACTATTTTCGTGCATGTGTGTTATCAACATGCACAGATGAATTTAGATGGTGTTGATAGTACATTTGAAAATCATGTCATTAAGAAAGAGTACCACTTCTATATCAGTGATGATAAGGAGCATGACACACTTTTTGTACAACATTGCTTTAAGAAGTTTTTTGAATATTTGAAAGATAGAGGCATAACAATAGTTAAACATTTTGTTTGGTCTGATGGATGTGCGGCACAATTCAAATCTTCGAGGCCATTTTATGCACTATGTAGATATCATCGAAATGACAAAATACCACATGTTTGGAGTTTTTTTGAGAGTGGTCATGGAAAGGGTGAACATGATGGTGCAGGAGCTTGTATCAAACGTGCTATAAGAAAGCATCAAATAAAGTACACAGGAGAACGTATAGAAAATGCACACGATGTTGTTGAATGGTGTAAGAAACACTTTGAGCAACCTAATTATCCTGGGGAATCCTCATCAAGAACATATAAGCCCATTCCATATAGAGTGTTTTGGGAGATAACCGGTACGTGTTCTCTTTTAGTATTTTATTCTATTTTTTTTTAATTTAACAACTTGATCTACATGTACATTCTTGTACACATGTACATTTTACAGATGTGGATAGAAAATCAATGCATGGATGCAAGAGTGTGGAGAGGACAAGATCTTTGCATTGTGTCATGAGTACAGATAATCGCCCATGGACATTATACACTAGAGATTATTCATGTTTTTGTTCTGAATGCATTTTCGAAAACTATGTTGATTGCAAGAACCAAGAGCTTGGATATGTTAGTGAATGGAAAATGGTGCCACTAGATGTTTCTGACACATACGAGGATTCAAATGAGGATGAAAACTTTGAAGACATTCCTTTGATTACTGGTGATTACGATCATATTTCAGGATTGATTAAAAAAGGTATGTATGTACATGACGTACACATGTAAACATTTCCTTAAAAATGACATATAACTTAGAATTTATTTAACTTGTGTCAAATTGCAGGAGATATTTTTGCAGTCATAGCAGAAGATGGAAATATAGAAGGTGTTAGTTATTATTTATTGCGTTGCATAGAAGAGAGAAAGAAGTTATCAAAATTTGAGATGAGTGATGGAATGTCATTTCCCACAGGTTTGAGTTCTGATTTGAATATGTACATACATACAAATCGCTTGTGTGAAATTTTTTAATTTCTCACGTTTCTTATATACATGTACATGCAGGATCAGTTGTAGTGCAAGGGACATATTTCAAACAAGTTAAAATTGTTCAACATGGGATTCATTTCACTGAATACCAAATTGATAACAAGGTATATCAGTATAGTCACTTGGTCATTGCTGTTGGCCTAATTCTTCAAACAGTTCCACGTCGAGGGCGGACTCAAAAGTGGAGACTAGATAGTGAAGATCATGACAAAATATTAAGTGTTATTGAAGAGCGTTGTGAACCACTTGATGTGGTATGAACTATATATACATTTAGTAATCCACATGAATTGAATTTTAATGTACAAGTTCAAGATAAATTCTAGATCTCAAGTAACTTGTTTTGAAACTATTTAGGATAAATATTTTTTTAAGTTTATTTATACATTATATCAAATTAGGATGTATTTAAATGTGCACGTGTTTAATTGTATGTAATTGTATTTGTATTTAATTAAAAAATGCATATTTAAATTAGAATGTAATATGTACATTTGTAAAATTGATATATTTAATATGGAATTAGGACATGTACATGTTGTGAACTATTTAACTACAATATACATACCTAGAAGCTCACATACCTACAAATATACATACCAGATGTAATATACATGTACTGGATGTGAACTATTCAATACATGACCTATTAAGTTTAGTTTGTAACTCATTTCATACATACTCTTTTGTTTGAAAATCAAACATACATATAATTGAATACATAATCTTTTGTTTGAAAATCAAACATGTATTTAAATCTAATCTAATCAAACATGTATAAATCTAATATAATCAAACATGTATAATAGATGATCAAACACAAACCAGGTATACTGAATAATCTAGAGTCTAAACAAGTCGTTGTACATGCATGAAATATACAATCTAATCAAACATGTATTTAAATCTAATCTAATCAAACATGTATAAATCTAATATAATCAAACATGTATAATAGATGATCAAACACAAACCAGGTATAAAGTATAATCTAGAGTCTAAACAAGTCGTTGTACATGCATGAAATATACAATCTAATCAATCATGTATTTGAATCTAATTTAATCAAACATCATGTACATAAATCTAGAATATAATCAAACATGTGTATAAAAATAATATAATAAAACATGTATAAAACTTATAACATGTATAATCTATAGTCTAAACTCCATGTATAAAGTATAATCTAGAGTCAAACACAAACCAGGTATAAAGTATAATCTAGAGGACCTAAACTCCATGTATAAAGTATAAAGTATAATCCAGAGTCAAACATAAACCACGTATAAAGTATAATCTAGAGTCTAAACTCCATGTACGTGCATGAATATATATAATATGAAAGTATATAAAAAGATAAATGTAAATGAGCTATAAAGTCTGGAGCAAATCAACAAGGATCATCATGTCGGCTACGAACTGAGCGACCATCTGAGGGGGAGTCCTGCAAAAGTAGAATTTATTTAAATATTAAATATAATATATATATCTCTCTAGACGTGCATGTACATCAAATATATATATACCAAAAACCATAACTAACCTGTACACTAACAGCATCTAAAGAATCTCTCCTACGCACATGCTCAGAGCTCAAGGAAGGAGTGACATGAGCTAACTGTCAATTTAAGGATTAGTCCACTATCAATTTAAATGATCTACAAATTAAAACTTAGAACTCTAGATTATTTAAATTAAACATGAGATCTATATATATAGATTTATCAGGTACAAATTTGCAATGTATGTATACATATCTTCTAAAATTTTAAACGCACATGTACATGTACATACCTGTGTATCACCTGGAGTAGGCTGTATAGTCTGATCCTGTCCCATGATCATATCAACAACATCACTCGTGCCAGCATATCTCTCTCTAGCTGTACGTATCACTGAGGAGTGCAAGGGGCTAACTAGATGAGTGGGCATCGTGGATGAAGTGTCTGACTGTAGTAGCATGTCCATAAATCCAGTATGGCTCAAATCTCTCAACTGATCCTCAAATGAGTCCAAACCCTCATCTGTGATATGTACCTGATCAGCTCGTATCTCCTCACATGAATCCAACCGGCCCTCATCTGTGATATGGAGCTCATCAGCTCGTAGCTCCTCCTCTGCAGTAACAGAGTGATCTATAGGTGGGTCAGTGCCTGGAGCATGCGTAGAGTGATGAGAATGCTGTGACTGCCTCGGGGTATGCATCGATGCCGCTGTAGCCTAAACATCTCTGAGAATCTCCTCTCTAACATCACCCAATGGTATCCCAAGTCGAGATGAAATAAAACTATAAGCATGTAGTAGGTCCTCGACTAAATACTGCGACATCTGTACATGTCTACTACCTCCGACTATAGCTGCTACCTCATCTGGGGAGGGGATGCTAGCAGAAATATACCAATCATCTAAATCTGAATCCCCCCCATGACTAGAAGATGCATGATCTATGGATGATCGCGAACGTGGTCGACTCATCATATATCTGCCCACCCTGTCAGAAGATATGGTGGCTGCTGCTGATGCAATATGTCCAATCCTATCAATTGCTTCTCTCTGAGAAGCAATCAAAACGTGATCTGCTATGGGTGCCATGGCTGGGACTACTGCAGGAAATCTCTGGCCAACAAGGTCCCTGTGTCTAGGTGGAGCTCTATCACGCCTACGATATGCATCTCTATCAGCAATCCTGCCCCTCTCCTATCCATAATATCCCGGAATATCAAGGTAGTTTGGTTTCATCTGACAATGAACCTCAGCAAATACCTACTGTGCAAAGTATAATGGAATCTGGTCGTTATTAGGATAACGACCATGGGCTGCTAAGAATCGTGGGTAAATCAGTGATGCAACTTGTGGGTCGATACATCTGGTAACCTGATATCCCCTCACCTTACTCTTCTCCTGATATTGTGGGAAGCATCTCTCCTTGATGGTCTCCTTCGAGACCACCCCCACCACATCAGCAAAAGAATGAGGACCCCTCACCTCACTCCTCAACTGTCTATATATATCCTCTATAACCTCAGGTGAGAATGAGGTATGAGATACTAAGCGATCCCTCAATGTCTGCAAACTGTCAAAAATGGACGTGCACGTACTCTTGTACACGCCATCAGTACGAGGGTCATCTAGTATGGCCCTCAACCTATGCAACTCTCAATCACCGTAATGAAAAATAGTAGCAATGTCGGGCAAGGGGGGATCCTGCTGTGGAGGATCCTGCTGTGGTGGCTCCTGATGTGGAGCCTGCGCAGGTGGATCTTGATCAGGAGCCTGGGAAGGTGGATCCTGATCAGGAGCCTGCAAAGGTGGATCCTGATCAAGAGCCTGCGAAGGTATATCCTGGGATGCCATCTATCTAGGTACATGTCATAAAGTTAAAATAAATACGTAAGCAGAGAGAGAGATATCATTTTCATGAGAGAGAGAGAGAGAGATCATTTTCATGAGAGAGAGAGAGAGAGATTATATACATATAAATCTTCATGACAGAGAGAGAGAGAGATCATTTTCATTTTCAAAAAATACATGTAAAAATTTCAAATATTTCAGTGAGAGAGAGAGAGAGAGTTCATATATTTCAGATCTAGAGATAACATATATTTCAAAGAGATAGAGAGATCTAATGTACATGTACATATTTAAATCTTTGACATACATAAAAAATTCAAGAATAGAGATATCTAACACGTCATATGAATGTTAGGACACTATATTATCCTATGGGGAATGTCATATGTACAGTAGGATGTTATAAGGGGTCATATGTGGGTCTAACCACATATGACCCCTTAGGACACTATATGATCCTAAGGGGAATGTCATATGTATAGTAGGATGTTATAAGGGGTCATATGTGGGTCTAACCACATATGACCCCTTAGGACACTATATGATCCTAAGGGGAATGTCATATGTACAGTAGGATGTTATAAGGGGTCACGCATGTGTTAATGCATGTTGACCCCTTAGGACCACATACGACCCCTTAAGATAGTATGTGATGGACTAAGGGGTATGTCGTTCACACTAGGATTCTATAAGGGGTCACACATGTGTTAATGCATGCGTGAGCCCTTAGGACCACATATTCAACCCCTTAGGACACATAGGAAATTTCATATGTACAGTAGGATGTTATTAGGGGTCATATGTGACCTACTAAGGGGTCACGTATGTGTCAATGCATGCGTGGCCCCTTAGGACCACATATGACCCCTTAAGACGCTATGTGATGAACTAAGGGGTATGTCGTTCACACTAGGATTTTATAAGGGGTCATATGTGGTTATAGGATTTTATAAGGGGTCATATGTGGGTCTAACCACATATGACCCCTTAGGACACTATATGATCCTAAGGGGAATCTCATATGTACAATAGGATGTTATAAGGGGTCACGCATGTGTTAATGCATGTTGACCCCTTAGGACCACATACGACCCCTTAAGATAGTATGTGATGGACTAAGGGGTATGTCATTCACACTAGGATTCTATAAGGGGTCACACATGTGTTAATGCATGCGTGAGCCCTTAGGACCACATATTCAACCCCTTATGACACATAGGAAATGTCATATGTACAGTAGGATGTTATTAGGGGTCATATGTGACCTACTAAGGGGTCACGTATGTGTCAATGCATGTGTGGCCCCTTAGGACCACATATGACCCCTTAAGACGCTATGTGATGAACTAAGGGGTGTGTCATTCACACTAGGATTTTATAAGGGGTCATATGTGGTTATAGGATTTTATAAGGGGTCATATGTGGGTCTAACCACATATGACCCCTTAGGACACTATATGATCCTAAGGGGAATGTCATATGTGCAATAGGATGTTAATATAAGGGGTCACGCATGTGTTAATGCATGTTGACCCCTTAGGACCACATACGACCCCTTAAGATAGTATGTGATGGACTAAGGGGTATGTCGTTCACACTAGGATTCTATAAGGGGTCACCCATGTGTTAATGCATGCGTGAGCCCTTAGGACCACATATTCAACCCCTTATGACACATAGGAAATGTCATATGTACAGTAGGATGTTATTAGGGGTCATATGTGACCTACTAAGGGATCACGTATGTGTCAATGCATGTGTGGCCCCTTAGGACCACATATGACCCCTCAAGACGCTATGTGATGAACTAAGGGGTGTGTCGTTCACACTAGGATTTTATAAGGGGTCATATGTGGGTCTAACCACATATGACCCCTTAGGACACTATATGATCCTAAGGGGAATGTCATATGTACAATAGGATGTTAATATAAGGGGTCACGCATGTGTTAATGCATGTTGACCCCTTAGGACCACATACGACCCCTTAAGATAGTATGTGATGGACTAAGGGGTATGTCGTTCACACTAGGATTCTATAAGGGGTCACGCATGTGTTAATGCATGCGTGAGCCCTTAGGACCACATATTCAACCCCTTTATGACACATAGGAAATGTCATATGTACAGTAGGATGTTATTAGGGGTCATATGTGACCTACTAAGGGGTCACGTATGTGTCAATGCATGCGTGGCCCCTTAGGACCACATATGACCCCTTAAGATGCTATGTGATGAACTAAGGGGTGTGTCGTTCACACTAGGATTTTATAAGGGGTCATATGTGGTTATAGGATTTTATAAGGGGTCATATGTGGGTCTAACCACATATGACCCCTTAGGACACTATATGATCCTAAGGGGAATGTCATATGTACAATAGGATGTTATAAGGGGTCACGCATGTGTTAATGCATGTTGACCCCTTAGGACCACATACGACCCCTTAAGATAGTATGTGATGGACTAAGGGGTATGTCGTTCACACTAGGATTCTATAAGGGGTCACGCATGTGTTAATGCATGCATGAGCCCTTAGGACCACATATTCAACCCCTTAGGACACATAGGAAATGTCATATGTACAGTAGGATGTTATTAGGGGTCATATGTGACCTACTAAGAGGTCACGTATGTGTCAATGCATGCGTGGCCCCTTAGGACCACATATGACCCCTTAAGATGCTATGTGATGAACTAAGGGGTATGTCGTTCACACTAGGATTTTATAAGGGGTCATATGTGGTTATAGGATTTTATAAGGGGTCATATTTGAGTATAGGATTTTATAAGGGGTCATATGTGGGTCTAACCACATATGACCCCTTAGGACACTATATGATCCTAAGGGGAATGTCATATGTACAGTAGGATGTTATAAGGGGTCACGCATGTGTTAATGCATGTTGACCCCTTAGGACCACATACAACCCCTTAAGATAGTATGTGATGGACTAAGGGGTATGTCGTTCACACTAGGATTCTATAAGGGGTCACGCATGTGTTAATGCATGCGTGAGCCCTTAGGACCACATATTCAACCCCTTAGGACAATAGGAAATGTCATATGTATAGTAGGATGTTATTAGGGGTCATATGTGACCTAGTAAGGGGTCACGTATGTGTCAATGCATGTGTGGCCCCTAGGACCACATACGACCCTTAAGACGCTATGTGATGAACTAAAGGGTATGTCGTTCACACTAGGATTTTATAAGGGGTCATATGTGGTTATAGGATTTTATAAGGGGTCATATGTGGTTATAGGATTTTATAAGGGGTCATATGTGGGTCTAACCACATATGACCCCTTAGGACACTATATGATCCTAAGGGGAATGTCATATGTACAGTAGGATGTTATAAGGGGTCATATGTGACCTACTAAGGGGTCACACATGTGTTAATGCATGCGTGACCCCTTAGGACAACATAGGACACCTTAAGACACTATGTGATGGACTAAGGGGTATGTCGTTCACACTAGGATTTTATAAGGGGTCATATGCAGTTCTAAGGGGTCATGCATATGTTATAACAAATGCATGACCCCTCAGAACCACATATGACCCCTTATGACACTATGTGATCCTAAGGGGAATGTCATATGTATAGTAGGATGTTATAAGGGGTCCTATGTGACCTACTAAGGGGTCACGCATGTGTTAAAGCATGCGTGACCCCTTAGGACCACATACGACCCCTTAAGACACTATGTGATGGGTTTTGGGATATGTCGTTCACACTAGGATTGATTTTATAAAGGGTCATATGCGATTCTAATGGGTCACGCATGTGTTAAGACACTATTTGATGGACTAAGGGGTATGTCATTCACCCTACAATTTTATAAGGGGTCATATGCGATTCTAAGGGGTCCCGCATGTGTTATAACACGTGTGACCCCTTAGAACCACGTATGACCCCTTAGGACACTAGATGTGATCCTAAAGGGAATGTCATACATGTACACTATTATATTATATGTGATCCTCTATGACCTCCTAAGGGAACGTATAGTGTCATATGTGGTCTTAAGGGGTCATGTTGTGCGTGTAATAGGATGTGAAAATAGTTCACATTGTAGAGGAAATTTATTTTGTCTAATTTGTTTAAATTTGGTATCTAAATTTTCTAATGTTTATTTAAATTAATTTTTTTAACGTTTTTCTTTTTTTGCTAATGTTTTTCTAAGATCTGATTTACTACAGGGTAGTTTTCTATGTTTTTCATAACAATTTTTTAAAATGTTAAAAAAAATATACATCTATACAATTATGTAATTTTAAAAACAAATTTACACATTTCAATCAAAATATTAAATTATCAAACATTTTTCTAAAATAATGAAAAACAATAAATTATCACACATTTTTCTAAAATGTTCAAAACCAATAACTATATATAATTATTTAATTAAAAAATTAAATTAACAAATAAATTATTTACAAATTTAATAAAAAAAGACATTATTAAACCAAACAAAGGGTTATTTTGTGCACCTGATATAACAAAGGTCGAAAACTGAAATAAGAAAGATGCTAACTGCTGCAGACAAGGCTCGATGACGTGATGCTGATGACTGGTTCGATCCAACCCCCACCAGACAGAAAAAGTCAACTTTAACAATGACCTTTTAACTGTCATTTTCGATATTTATAAAATTTAAAAAAAAACCCTAACTGCCAAGGGTTCGAGCGAATGGGGGGTTCGAGCGAACCCATTAAAATATCAATATTTAATGGGTTCGCTCGAACCCCCCATTCGCTCGAACCCAACTGAACATTTGTGTTTCGCTCGGACTCCCAGGGGTAGTCCGAGCGAACATTTGTGTTTCGCTTGAACATTGTCAAATCCGAAATTCCCACTTTCGCCAAATTCTTTCGTTGCCAAAAGTGGGAACCAGCTTTGTGAATTCACCCAGCAGACAGATAGCGCTTGTTTGTCAGGTTTTCACCATCTATTTTTATTGCACTTTTTCTGATATTTGATTTTTTTAATTTTTCTTTACTATTTTTTATTTTTTAGATTTTTCACTGTTTTTTATTTTTCTGCTTTTTTCACTGTTTTTGATTTTTTTTGCTTTTTCACTGTTTTTTATTTTTTCGCTTTTTCAAACATAAAACTTTTTTAGATGCATGTTATTGATGGGTTCCATGGGCTGATCTTTGTCTTGTGTTGATAGCTGATATGCTCCTGATCCAAATACTGTTGTGACCACAAATGGACCTAACCAGTTTGGTTCAAACTTTCCTTTCTTTTCTCGATCTGCCTGGTTGTGTGGATTTTCCTTTAGCACTAGTTCTCCAACTTGAAAGACTCGTGGTTTAACCTTATGATTATAACTTTGACACATTCTTTGTTGATATACTGTTAAATGATCAAAGGCATTTTGTCTTCATTCATGAATCTATTCTAACTCTTGCAGTCTAGATACTCATTGTTCTTCATCTAGGATGAGACCTTTTAATGATACACATAGGGAGGGTATCTCTACTTCGATTGGCAATATTGCTTTTGATCTGTATACAAGAGAGAAAAGTGTGGCACCTGTTGGTGTGCAAATATTGGTACAGTAGGCCCTTAGAGCAGGGTTCAGTCGAATATGCCAATCTCTTATAGCATCGTTCACTACCTTTTTGAGGATTTTTAGAATAGTTTTGTTAGATGCTTATGCTTGCCCATTCCCTTGTGGATAATAGGGTGTGGAGAATCTGTGCTGGATTTTGAACTTCTCACATAGCTCTTGTACATCCTAATTTTTGAATGGTCACCCATTATCAGTGATAATGGTCATTGGTATTCCATAGCGAAAAATGATGTAATTCAAGATAAATTCAACAATTTGTTTTCCTGTGATGTTTGTGAGAGGTACAACCTCAATCCATTTTGTAAAATATTTTGTAGCTACCAGGATGAATTTGTGACCATTAGATGAAGAAGGATTTATCCTTCCTACTAGATCCAAACCCCATTGACAAAAAGGCCAAGATGTTGCTAAAGCATGAAGTTCTTGTGCTGGTGCATGAATCAAATTCCCATGGATCTGACATTGTTTGCATGTTCTAGCTATTTGAAAAGAATCTCATTCCATAGTCAGCCAATAATAGCCCAAGCGTATGAGTTTTTTTGAAAGGGTAAGACCACTTGAATGAGTGCCATAAATTCCATTATGGACTTCATGTAAGGCCTTCTCAGATTCATCTTGTTCGAGACATCTTAAGAGAGTATCATCTAGGCCTTGTTTAAATAGGGTATCCGTGACGAGAGTAAAATGGGAGGATTGGCAAATAAAGTTTCTCTTTTGGTTCTTTGATAAGTCAGGAGGTAGGGTGTTATCTTTTAGGTATGTGTAAGTTTGGCCATAGCTAAAGGAATCATGCCCAACAAGGTGATATATAGTTTAGGAATCGGGATAATTATGAGCAGGGTAAATCAATTCTTCCACTAGGAATTCATAACACTATTGATTTTCTCGTGTTTGAAGGAGAGAAGCAAGTGTATCCATGGCATTTGTTGCTTTGTTGTCATTTCTTGGAATCTTCTAAAAAATTATTTCTAAAAATTACTTCTTGATATCATCAACCATCTTTTTATAAGGCATCAATTTTTCATCCTTTGTTTGATAAATGTCATTAATTTGATTGATGACGAGCTGAGAGTCTCCAAAGACTTGAAGTTATGTAATGTTCCATTCTACAACCATCTTGATACCTATTACCAAAGCTTCATATTATGTTGTATTGTTGGTGCATGGAAAGCTTAATTTGTATGCTTTTGGGATTGTATGACCTTGTGGTGTAATGAATAGAATACCTGCTCCTGATCCGTGCTATGTATATGAACCATTAAAGTATAATTGCCATGTTTTTGTGGTGACTGTTAGGATATCAGCATCGAGAAACTCAATGTGTAAAGGATGACCATCTTGAAGTGGTGTCTCTGCTAGTTGGTCTGCAATAACTTTTCCTTTGATAGTTTTTCTGTCAACATACTCAATATCAAACTCGGTTAGAATCATGATCCATTTCGCTAGTTGTCCTGTCAATGTGGCCTTGCTGAGCAAATACTTCAGAGGATCAATTTTATCTATTAACTTGATGGAGTGAGATAGTAGATAGTGTCGTAGTTTTTGAGAAGCAAAAACTACTGCAAAGAATGCTTTTTATGTTGATGAATAATTGATCTCGTATCCTACTAGTGTTCTACTGATGTAGTAGATGGCTCACTCTTTTCCTTCATCATCCTGTTGTGCAAGCAAAACTCCTAATGATGCTTCCGTAGTTGATACATAGAGTAATAATGGTTTTCCTGGAATTGGTGACATTAGAACAGGTGGTTGCATGAGATATGCCTTGATCTTGTTGAATGTGTCTTCACATTGATGGTCCCATTTGAAATTAACATGTTTGTGCAATAGATGAGTAAATGGTTGACATTTATCTGCTAGTTGAGCCACAAATCTTCTGATTGACTGGAGTCTTCCTTGGAGTGATCTCAGTTGACTGATATTCTTGGGAGATATCATTTCCATGATTGCTTTAACCTTAGCTGGATCTACTTTGATACCCCTAGCTGAAACAATGTATACTAATAGTTTTCCTGAAGTTATACCAAAGGCGCATTTCTTAGGGTTTACTCATAGCTTGTATTGTTCTAACCTGTCAAAGATCTTTTCCAGTATCTCTATATATTCTTCTCCATTGTATGATTTAGCCAAGATGTCATCCACACAGTCTTCCATGAATGTATGCATCATGTCATGAAATATAGTTGTCATAGCTCTTTGATATGTAGCACCGACATTCTTTAGTCCAAAAGGCATGACATTCCAGCAGAAAGTACCCCATGGACATGTGAAAGTTGTCTTTTATTGATCTTTAGGTGCTATTTTGATCTGATTATATCTAGAAAAACCATCCATTAGAGAAAACATGGAGTGTCCAATAGTTAAATCTACAATGATGTCGATGTTAGGAAAATGAAAGTCATCCTTTGGACATGTGTTATTAAGATCTCTAAAGTTTGTGTATATTTTGATGATTTTATCTGGTTTGGAAATAGGAACGATGTTGGATACCCATTGAGGATAAGCTACTAGTTCGATGAATCTGACATCCAATTATTTCTTTAGGTCTGCCTTGACTAGAAGAGCAATATGAGGATGCATCTTTTGTAACTTCTGTTTAACTAATTTGGCTCTTGGATTAACATTTAAGTGATGCATAATAAGCTCTGGATCTAACCCTGGCATGTCTGCATAGGACCAGGCAAAATTTATTTGTTGTCATTTGAAGAATTCCACATATTATTACATTTCTTGCTCAGACAAAGAAGTTGATGGATGAAGAATCTTTGGTTGCTCTGTTGTGCCAATGTTAACTGACTCTATTGGTTCGATAAAAAATGATGACCTTTCTTGATAGTGCTCAGGTAAAGTGTCAAATCTCCCATCTTCCAGTGCCTCAAGGAGGTTTTCACCATTAGATGTGTCCTTTGTTTTTACTTTTTTGTGGTTGAATGTTGCCAAGAAATGGTTTTCAGCATTAGACCTGATACTGTTTTCTTTATTTTCACTTTCACAACTAGGAGATTTGGCACCCACTTGACTGGAAGATGCATTGCTGAGATTCCTAGTGAAAGTTGTTATGGGTTTGATTGTGTTAAGATATACAAATATGACATGGTCATTTGGAAACGTATCAATGGTAGTATGTCCTTCATTTTCCCAATCAATAAGATCAAGGTAGAGTAGAGGTAAGGGATCTTTAAGTTGGGATGTTTCGAGGATGTTTAGGGTCATGATAGATGTATCAAAGTTTTTAGCGTGTATGTTGATGTCTAGAATGGTGCTCTCATTAGAATGACCTTGCATAAGAAGCTCCTGATCATCCTCGGCTAAGTCCAAGTTATCCAAATGTGATTCTAATTCAAGTGAACTAGTTCCTGACATTTGTCCTGGATACATGTGAACTACATCAACTCCTACATCTTCTTCAAAGCAATTTTCTTTAGCTAATTCTCCAGAGTGATATGAATCCCATTCCCATTCATTAGAATCTGTATCACTTGTAGCTTGTAATCTACAAATTTGGTCATATAACATTTCTTTGCTTTTTTGGCTATATTTTTCCTTATTTCATATTCAACTTCTTCAGGACTGAGATTGAGTTCTATCAATCTTGCTATGAGCTCTCCTTGATTAATATTAGGTTCATGTTTGTTTTGATTGAGATTTAATGTTGCTTGAGAGATATCATTGGTTTGTTTCTCTTGTTGATTTGAGGATTGCTTCTTTTTCCATTTCGGGTTTGCTTGTGCTTGTTGCTTAGCTGATTTTTCTTCCCTTTCAATTGCCAGTTGTTCTTGTCTGTTTTCATATTCCTCTTGTTGTTGACTAAAATATGTGTCTTTCGGTAGAGTGACTTGTCCATACCCTAAGCCTATTTTTTTAGTAGTCTGCTGAGTATGAGGCTGAATAGGTTCTGAGATACCTTCTTTTCTTTTTCCTATAGGACCTATTCTAGTGTATCCCATCCTCTGAAGAATGTTGAATCCTTTTCCATATTTTTCTGTAGGTATTCTGACATTGTTGACCTTTTGTTGAACTTCTTCATCTTTGTATAGCCACTATAGCACATCTTTGTCTTTTGTCTCCTCTAATAAGGTTCCAGGACTAATGAATGCTCCATCAAATATCGGAAGATGTTTCACAATTGGTTGTTGTTTAGAGTTTGATGGTTTTCCAAAGGATTTAGGAGAGAGTGGTAATTGTGATATTGAATATTCTTTGTTCCCTCGATCTCTTAGCTACATTTTTTTTTCCATAGATAAAATAGAGGCAAATGATTATTCCTTTGATTGTGTGTTCGAAGATGTTGCCTCCCTATTGTGAGGAAAAATTACTTCTTGAGCCATTTTTAGATTGTTGCAGTATTGAAATGGATTCGAATCTGTAGAGATTGTGATTTCTTGTCCATTGTATGGAAATTTGACACACTGATGATATGTTGATGAGAGAACTTGCAAGTCATGTATCCATGATCTCCCTAGGAGTACATTATATGATAAGTCTATGTCTAGAACTTGGCATGTTGTGTCTTTCTGCAAAGGTCCCACTCTGATGGGTAGTATCACAATTCCCTTGGAGGAACATTCTTCTTCATCATAGGCTTTTATGGTGATCCTTTTTCTGGACATCAACTGAATCTTTTGAATATCCTAAGGCTACAAGACTCAATGAACAAATATTTAGGCCAGCTCCACTGTCTATTAGAACATGTTTAACGCGCGTTTTGTGAATCAGGATTTCAATATGCAAAGGAGTGTTGTGGGGATGTTGCAAGGACATGTCATCTTCTTAAGTGACTGATAAGCAGTGAGGGGTTATGAGGTGTCCCACCATGGTTTGGAATTGATCGATATCAAGATCTTTGGATACTGTTGTATCTACTAATGCTCGTTCAAGAATTTCTTTGTGTGCAGGTGAAAGTTTTAAAAGTTTTAAGATGGATATTTGTGTGGGTGTTTTCTGTAATTTCTCTACTAGATTGTATTGTTTTGTAGTGGATGATGTGTTTGTTGTAGGACCCGGCAAAAAAACTTTGGCTTTTCTTCTTGTGATATCACGAGCATGCTCTTGATTTTGTTTTTCTTTAACTACAATCACATTCACCACATTTTCATATGTATTAGAGTAGTTTACCTTCTCTTTACCCTTACCATTATTCATTGTTGATGATTCACCTTTCTCATAGTTTGGAAGCAGAGTCTTAAAAGCTATATGAGATTCATTTGTTGTATGTCCATCTACAGTTATTACTCCATTATCAATCAAGTCTTGTATGACATATTTCAACTTCTGACAAGTATCTGTGTGATGTCCCTTGTTTCGATGGAAATCGCAATACTGATTATCATTCCACCAAGGTGATTTTATTTAAGGTTCATAGTTCCTTTCTTTTGGCAAAAAAATCAATTTGTTTGCGATAAGCATTTTTAATGCTGACCCCAGGGGTTCACCAATGTTTGTAAATTGTCTTTGAAAGAAAGTTTTGATAGTTGTTCTTTGGTGATTGTTGTTTTGTTGTGTTGCTGCTGAGTGAGTAGATAAATTGAAAACTAGTTGCTTTGGTTTCACATTGTTGTTATCTACTATTCCATCATTGACGACATTTCAATTTTTATTCTAAAACTTTGGCTTGTCATTGTGATTGTTGTTATTGTTGTTGTTAGGAGGCTAAACTCCTTATTTGTATATTTTCAATTCACCTTTCTTTATCATGGCTTCTTCCATTCTGATTCCATTATCAATCATTTTTCTGAAACTTTGATTTCCTCGCATTTTTAAGTAATAACTCATTTGATCATTTAAGTTGTCGATGAATGTGTCCATTTTTTTATACTCTGGAACTGTACGAGGATATCGAGAAGCTAACTGTCTCCATCATTGTAAAAATGTCATGAAAGGTTCTACACTCTTTTGTTTGGCATTACATAGGTCTAGAATTGTTACTTCATGTTGTATGTTTTAAGAGTATTGTGAAACAAACTTATTCACTAGCTCTAAAAATGATCTGATTCTAGGTGGAAGTTTGGAGAACCATTACACAGCTAGTCCAGTTAAGCTTTTCGAAAATAGTCTCATAAAGTAGGTATCCTCATGTGCAAACTCCATACTCATTGTGCAAAATTCCCGTATATGATCTTGAGGGTCAGTGCTTCCATCATATTTTTTGTATCTAGGATTTTAAAAACCTATAGGAAATGGTATCATGTTTAAATTTTTGTCGAATGGATAAGGACAGATTTTTTGAAGTGAGTATTGTCTAACATTTGCTCTTTGCATATCTTGAATTTGTGTTTGCATTGTTTGTAGTTGTTGCGTGAGAGTTGTGATAGGATTATCAACATGATTTGTTCTTGTATAACCATGATTTTGTATTCTAGGAGGACTTCTTGTTTCTTCTCTACCCCTTCTTGTATCTTTATTGGATTGAATGTTATTCAAAATTTCTACTTCATCTCTTTTGGGCACGTAAGTTTCTTCATTGGTTCTGGTATTACTAGAAATTGACATGTCATTCATTTTGAGACTAAAGATATCCTCATATTGTTCATTATTAGGAGGAGGATCACTTTTCTTTTGTGTCAATTTGTTTACATCAAAATCTTGGGGGAGTGTAGCACCAAATTTGGCTAACATTAGGAAATATTTTTCTTTTTCTTCCTCCAGCAATTTTTGCATAAATTTATCGAATTGAGGATGTTTTTTGATGTCTCTGATATTTTGTTCTATTATTTCTCCTTCAACTTGTATTTCATCTTCATGTTCCATGATTATATTTGTTTCCAATGTTTTGATTTCAGTCTCTGTGATTCTTCGTCTCTGAGCTCTAGTTAGAATGGGCATACACGTGTGTTAGATATTGTGCTAGAATTTGATTGTCTAAAAGTTCTTTTGGTAAGTGATCAATTGTCAAGGTAAATATGATAGAATGATATGACACGAAAATATGATTCAAGTGTTTAAAAGTTTGCAAGTTTTTCGATCTTTGGTTTAGGAGTACAATGATGATGATTTGATAAAAACCAAGTCTAGTAGGAACGATATATCCTATGATGTGGGACAAGATTATCCTAACCAAACATTTCAATTTCATGATAAAGGATGATTGATCCTGATGAGAAACTATGTTTGAGTGATCAGTTTATCAAAGAGGGTGATAATGCACTTTGAGATGTTTAGATCTTGAACTTGTTGAGGGTGAGCACTAGAAAATCTTGAGGTGTTTATCTTCTAGAGTCTGATTTTGACAACTGACAACTTGACCAAGCAAACCAAGGAGACAATCCAAGCACAAAGTGATAGATAACAAATATTTATGATTAGTGCAAATTGATCAAGTAGAATGACAAACTTGAAAAAGTCATGCAAAGTGGCAGTTTTGGACTGATAAAAACAAAGACTCGTACGATAGAATACACAACCCCAAACGACAAAAGATACAAGACCAGATGACAAATCAAAAATTTCCTTTGCAAAAGAAGAGACTCGTATGACAAAACTTTGTGAACCATACGATAAAATAGATATCTCATATGACAAATAACCTAACTCGTACAACAGAGAACAGGATAATGAAAATATGTTTGTTTTGCCGAATTTGGATTAGTGAATTTTGATGTTTTTCTTATGTTTTCTAGTTTTAGATGTCTATTTTTTCAATTTAGGGATGAATACACAGAAAATGCATGATGTGATAAGTGACTCCAAGCATGCTAAACCCTAAGGAAATTGTCTAAGGAGAGAAAACCTTTGCTTGCAAGCTTAGGTACACACCCAATAGCTAATTAGAATATGGCCGCTGAGTCTCATGCAATGGATTCTCAACACCGTATTATCCGACTCCAAATGCTAATGGGGGCACAATATCGCAAGTGTCTTGGGAGAGTTACTATCTCTCTTGCAAAAATATTATCACCCTTTTGAAGGTGAATCGGGTACCTTCTAATTTAACCGGAACTACTAAGGGATCCGTTTAGTGCATCGGGGTATAATACTCAATTAAGAGGTCTCCTAGCCTTGAAAACCAAAGTTTGATATACCTGAAGGTATGGAGGAGAGCTATTCCCAAGCACTTTCATTGACTTGATTTTAATCAAATCGCATTTATTTTATAGTGGGTTGGATTACTTGGCATTAGCCATTCCCACTTAGGTCGTTCCCCTCTCACCGACCATAATGGCTTTAAGAGTTATTATCTCCTCGAGAGGGCAGGCCTGTTAAAGATATGCACTAATGAAAGCAAATGATGAGTCTAGCTTTCTGATCACCTAAGAAAGGTGAGAGCATACTCGCCTATCATCAAAGACACAAAATACATGATTGTTCATTCCTTTAGCAAAATCAAGTGTGCCTAAAAAAACTTTAAGGAATACACAAAGTTTTGTTGAATTCTTTTAGGCAACCTGCAAAATAGATCCATTAGTAGTCATTGATACATTTGAATTATGTCTTTGACTAGCATATCTTCGACAATCATTCTGCAGAAAAGAGTAAGGTTGCCAAAAATTTCACAAACAAGTCAGGGTTAACATTAGTAAAGCTCAGATTAAAACCTGAAAACCCTAAAGTACAGTCTATTTAAAAACACAGAGGTAGAGACTCATACGACATGATTTAATAGCTGAAATGACAAAACTTTAGATCTTGCACATAAGCAGAAATAGGCTCGTACGATAAATAAATGAGCTAATACGAGTCAGGAAATGTCAAGATAGAAACTCGTACGACAACAATTTAGATCTCGTGAGACAACAAAAAGAAGCTTGTACGACACAGAAATGCCCTGATATGAGTTAGGATGACATTTCGTCCCATTTCACAAATAAGTTCGTACGAGCCAAAAAGAAAGCTCATACGACAATTCTGAACCAAACCCGACAAAGATGAATGTTGATGAAGCTTAAGAGGCCAAAAATGATGATTCCGACCCCACGGTGGGTGCCAAAATGTCGTTCCTATGAAGTGTGTACCTGTTATATCTGTAGCTGCAACACAAAACACTCAATATATCATTAAAAGCATGGTTAATTAATTTAAAGCGAAGAAAGATAAAACCATAGCTAAGCGATCTATCACCTCCTAGTAAATGCAAGTATGAATTTTTCTCTCAGATTTGGTTAGGCAAATTCCAGTGACTTGGCTACACCTAGATGGAGGATTTAAGATGATAATGATGCATTTAGGCTAGCAATGATAATGATTAAGCTACATGATTCTATGGCTATGCTATAAAACATGCTAAAATGATAAACTAAGATTGCATATGCCTAGAGTAACAATGCTTGAAATGTAAATGAGATGGGATTATTATTGCTCCAAAATGGGGTCTATTTATAGAATTTCCAAGGCTAGGGGTGAGGTGGCAGGAATCAACGGTCAAGATTAAGTCTGAAGATATCAATGGTGAAATTGGAGGAGGTTGTCAAAGAGGTTGGATTAAAGGGAACATTTGTCATCTCTATGGTGACAAGTGTCAAGAATCTTCTAGAAGAGGTTGGATAAAAGGGAACACTTAGTGACAAGTGTCACAAAGTTTTGCTCATGAGAGGGTAAAGTGTCAAGGAAAGGGGACATGTGGTTAGATGGAATGGGTTTGGTTTAGGAATGGTTAGGTTAGGTGGTTAAAAGTTAGGAGAATTGAATTTAAAAATTCAAATAATAGGGAAAGGCTAATTAATTTCAACAACTCATAATTGATTTGTTTTAATTAATCAGAGGATTAGAAGAAATGAATTTGATGGGGAAGAATTAATTAATTTGAATTAATTAATCAAAGGGGATTATTAAAATTAACCTATTACATAAATCCTTAGATTTATTAATAAGTAGATGAAAAGGGAGGATTTAATCAACTTGTTGATGAATTCAATTAAATTGGGAAGGGAGATTAATTAAATAATTGATTATTTAATTAATTATCTTCAGACCATTTTTAAGTGTATACAGTTTGTATTTTATTGTACATACATGCTCATCATTTATATTGGTATTAATTAGATTATGTAGTAACTTGCATGTATATCTTATTTTATTGTTGTAGGGCACAAGTAGTGTGAGTGCAAGGCTATGCAATTCGGGATCAGGTAGTGCAGTTGGAGATAAGGGAAAGGTAATTGAATGCAAATATGATTGAATGAATAGTTTAAATAATTTATAATGATTATACACATCTAGACATAGATTGATATTTTCACATAATTGTGTATATGTATAGAAAATTCTTGGCTTCACATCCTTGTTGACTACACCCACTATACCTGAAGATGAAGAAGAAGAAGAAGAAGAAGAAGAGATGCCTTGGGTACATGTGTTTATTTTATTTTGTGTTTAGTAGATATAGTTTGTTATTATCAGTGACAATAATATGATAGCTTGTATCAATGTCATGTTTGTGAACATATGTAGGTTGTGTATGAAAATATTGAAAACATGCCTCCTCTACCGAAGACATAAATCAAGAGTCCTCCAAAGCTGAAGAGAAAATGTGGAGATGAGGTAATAAGAATAGTTCAATTATAGTTCATTTTTATGTTAACTTTTAGAATGTGAGTTATATATTATAACTAATCTTAATCATGGTTTGTTTTTTCTTGTGCAAGATCCCTCAGAGCTGAGTAGTGTGATGAAGAGGATCATTTTTTATGATCCATGATTAGCTTAGGATGCTATAGATAGTTTTGGGATGCTTAAATGTCTAGTTGGCATGTATATTTTGTATATGAACATACATTCACGTATATAGACATACATTTTGTTTGAGTTGACATTTATACCATATTTGTGTATGGACATACACTTGTAATCATTTGACATTTTCATATATACAGAAGTTGATATTTGATCATATAATTGTTGCTCATGTGTGCATGGTGTTATCATTTTAAACTTTAATCTTCAATCCAATAATTAACAATGGTTAATAATGGTTATTTAATGAACAATACAATTCATTTCATTTCATCGTAAGTGTTGTTTGTATAATCTTCAGATTATATATAATTAATTTCATCTAAATCGTAAGTGTTACATTTGGTTGCCTTTGGCAACTTCACCAAATTTAATGAACTCCTTGCTCATCAGGCCTCCACGAGGTCAAATTTGGAAGACAAGTGTTTTCATGGATTCTCAATGTAAATAAGGTGAAATATAATATTTTTTATGTAATAAGGTCATCTAGACCAATATTTGTTATGTCTAGTCATAGGTTACTCATATTGGCAACATTTCTCAATATTGTTCGAAATTTGTAAAAAGTTGTCAATGGGGGATTCATGTGTCAAGATTATTCATCTCGGTTTTTCAAGATTCCCTATGGTTTTATTAGGGCAACATTTTTCAGTTGGCAAAAAAATCGTGAGTCTCATTCAATCAAATGTTGTCGCCTGGCCAATTTCTCATTTTTCTCATTGTGATCATGAACCATCAGTTCCAACATGTCCAGTTAGGCATTCTTACCCTATACATGCTCCTATCCCCCCCCCCCACTTGGTCGAACTCTCAGGGTCATACCCTACCGACGTCGTTCCTTGAGCACCCTAAGTGCTAAAAATTGTCAAACTTTGATAGGCCCTAACTAGGAATCTATGGCATCTGCGAATGATCTGTTTAAACCTATGGGTACATGAGAGGGGTATCTACAAAAGCCTATCTCATTTTTTCAAAATACCCTACAGTTTTACTAGGGCAACATTTTTTCAATTGGCAAAAAAATCGTCAGTCTCATTCAATCAAATGTTGTCGAGTCGCCAATTTCTTTCTCTTCTCGTTGTGATCACAAATCGTTGGTTTTGACATGTCTAGTTAGGCATTATTACCCTATTCATGCTCATATTCCCTCCCCTCCCCACTCGGTCGAACACTCGGGGTCATACCCTATCAACGTCATCCCTTGAGCATCCTAAGTGCTAAAAATTGTCAAACTTTGATGGGCCCTAACTCATAATTCATGGCACCTGCAAAAAAATTGTTTGAACCTACAAGGCCACGATAGGGGTCCCTACAAAATCCTATCTGAGTTTTTCAATATTCCTTATGGTTTTATTAGGGAAACATTTTTTCAGTTGGCGAAAAAATTGTCAGTCTCATTCAATCAAATGTTGTTGCATGGCCAATTTATTGTTCTACTCATCATGATCATGAACCATCAGTTCTAACATATCCATTTAGGAATTACTACCCTATGCATGATCCTATTTTTCCCCCACCACTCAGTCAAACGCTTGGGGTCATACCCTAGTGGCGTTGTCCCTTGAGCACCTTAAGTGCTAAAAATTGCCAAACTTTGATAGGCCCTAACTCAAAATTTGTGGCACCTATAAATGAACTGTTTCAACCTACAGGGCCATGAGAGGGATCCCTACAAAATCCTATCTTGGTTTTTCAATATTCCCTACGGTTTTATTAGGGCAAAATTTGTTCAATTGGCAATCAAATGTTGTCGCGAGGCTAATTTCTCGTTCTTCTCATCATGATCACAAATCATCGGTTCCCACATGTCTGATTAGGCATTCTTATCCTATTCATGCTCCTATTTTGTGCCCCCCCACTTGGTCAAACAATCAGGGTCATACCCTACCGACGTCATCCCTTGAGCACCCTAAGTGCTAAAAATTATCAAACTTTGACGGACCCTAACTCAGAATCTATGGTACCTAAGAATGTTTCATTTGAACCTATGAGGCCATGAGAGGGGTCCCTACAAAATCCTATCTCAGTTTTTCAAGGTTCCCTATGGTTTTATTAGGGCATCATTTTTTCACTTGCCAAAAAAATAGTTACTCATTCAATCAAATGTTGTCACATGGCCAATTTTTGTTTCTACTCGTCGTGATCACAAACCATTGATTCTGACATGTCCAATTAGGAATTTTTACCCTATGCATCCTCCTATTTTGGCCCCCCCACTTGGTTGAACGCTTGGGGTCATACCCTACCAGCGTCGTCCCTTGAGCACCCTAAGTGCTCAAAATTGTTAAACTTTGACGAGCCCTAACTCAAAATCCATCGCACCTACAAATGATCCATTTGAACCTATGGGGACATGAGAGGGATCCATACAAAATCCTATATCAGTTTTTCAATATTCCCTATGGTTTTATTAGGGCAACATTTTTCAGTTGATGAAAAAATCATCAATCTCATTCAATCAAATGTTGTCGCATAGCCAATTTCTCATTCTACTCATCATGATCATGAACCGTTGATTCCAACATGTCCAGTTAGATATTCTTACCCTATGCATGATCCTATTTTTCCCCTCCACTCAGTTGAACACTCAGGTTCATACCCTACTGGCGTCATCCCTTGAGCACCCTAAGTGCTAAAAAATGTCAAACTTTGATAGGTCCTAACTCAGAATCTGTGGCACCTATAAATGATCTATTTGAACCTACGAGGGCCACAAGAGAGGTCCCTACAAAATCCTATCTCATTTTTTCAAGATTCCATATGGTTTTATTTGGGTAGCATTTTTTTAGTAGATGAAAAAATCGCCAGACTCATTCAATGAAAAAATATAGATAAGCAAGCATTACATTGTAGACACATAATGATCATTAATATTTCCATGTATTGTATACACATAATTACCATTGCACTTGCATGTGACATCCATGAATGAATATGCAAACATGATTTTTCATCATTATCAACACAACTACACCAATGTACTCATGTACAGATACATTGTATATCATCAATATAACTAAACCAATTTGCTCATGGACATCATATATCATCATAACAAAGTTACATCAATTCACATCCATATACAAATATAATATCCCACTTCATCTATATCAAACATCCTGATGTCCTAAGAGAAAAGCTTATGTAGAGTAATGCCTGCATATAAATTAAGACCAAAATAAGCAACCTTTTTATGTGGAATGAATGTGCTACAAGAAACCAATTATAACACTTAATACAAATTATTTTGTCAAATTATAAATAGATCATTTGAAACATTTTCAAGATGTACAAGATTGTATAATTATGAAACTTACCAGTTTCTTTGCAAAGTTTACAAGCATACCTTTGAAGAAAGATGCATGTTGATTAAAGCCCTTCTCACTGCATTTCTCTGCATGGTTGAAGATGATGGTAGATATTGTCATTTCTAAATGGAAATACATTCACTTCACATAGTGTGTGAAATTTTACACATTTAATCACGTTGACAAAGTGAGGGACTTAGTGTTTACACACAAAATTTAATCTCATTAATGCACACTGAGCATACGGTGTTGTGTTTGGCTGTAAAGTTTTGCAGTTCTTGAAAATAAAACTTAAAAAGTAGCTAAATATTGATAACCCCAAGGAATATGTATCATCACCAAGAGTAAACAACTTTATGATAATCACTTCAACTGAAATGCATGATAATAAATGAAAAAGGTGGGATTATATACCATAAAAATACGTCTCTTCGAATTATATCAAGTGAACCCACTGCATTGACGCAAAAATCATAATGTGAGTGTTGTATATCATCAAAATGACCTACATGAGCATAAAGGTTTTGTGATAATTATATCATCAAAAATTGTCAAATAGTGTTGTCTATTATAAAAAATTATAATGCTCATCAAATGCATGATAATAAGCCATGTTGCAAAAATGCGTCCCTTCAAATTATATCGAGTGTACCCACTATGTGCATGCAAAAACCATGTTGCAAAAAAAAACATTCATCAATAGACCTGCATTTTGAACACATCCTTAATATACACGTAACAAACTTTAACATTAAGGTCTTATGATCATTGTTTGAAATGAAATGCATGATAAAAAAATAAGGCACCATTAAAGACCTACTACTCAAGTATGCTTGAAGGGTCATCTCTTTGCTTAAGAGTATCCAATATTGCTTCATGATCAACAGTAGTCACTGTCCATAGGTCTTTGGTCTTAGAGTTTGCTTGATGCTTCAACAACTTGACATTTGTAGCTATAATAAGGTGTGAATACATGAGAATAGTTATGTGTCTCTCATAGTCTTTAAATGCAGGTATGCCATTCTTTCTAATCATGTATGTTTGCAACCAGGTTCCCACAACAACAACTGAACCTGTAGGATATGTGAACCCATCATCATCTGTCACTGGTTGTGTTAGCTTTTGTTTTCCCTATACACATTGCGCCAACCAATATTAAGATCTCTCTTCATTCCCTTGCGGTGCAACAACTACAAAAATATGTACTGGTTGTACAAGATCTGATAGACGGTCATACTCAAGTGAACTTTCCATGTCATTGTTTGATAAGGATATTGTTTGAGATAAAGGAGTTAGATATTGTGGAACCCACGTATCAACCCACAAATGGTTTATGTAATCTGACAAAAACAAGTCAACGCTCGTGTCCAAATGGTCCATGTACTTGCATCTAAGCTAAGAAATGAATGCATCTTTGAAGAATCTTTAACTATTTGACAATTCAATCTATCTCCCACTGTGCCCTCCTCAACCAACCAAAAGAATCTAGTCACTACTAAATCAAACATGCACCCGCTCCATCATGCTCCCCCTTCCCATGCCCTACCTTAGAAAAACACCAAATATGAGGTATACGCCTCTCTACATGCATTCTACTCAACCAATAAAAAATATGGGCATTCTTGAATTGACTCGTACAATTATCAAGACCATATGATATGTCGATCAATTACAATATCTTTCTCATGCAAGAACTCAAAAAAAATCTTGAAAGAATGTTACACATACTCAGAGTGTGATCTATCATCACTCATATAAAAATGATACTCCCTGATTATCTTCCTATCCTCTTCTATACTATCAAGAGCATGTCTATATGTAATGTGAACAAAAATAGCAATCTGGATTAAATTGTAGTACTGAGACTGTACCTCATTCTATGGTTGCAATGTATAGTTCTCTACAAAATCAACCACCGATACAATAGTGCCAATCGGGAAAGAGTTATTACACATTCTAAATTGTTGATCCAACAAGTGAGACCTATGGGTGTGCCTTGCATACTTGTAGAAAAGACTTTCCTTAAAATCCAAAATAAAATCAGCAACACTCACTTCTCTTGAGACTAATTCGCATCTAGAACCTTCACCTCCACTCTTCAAAGTATATTTCACTGTCTCATATCTTTTTTTCTCAACATAATTCTTTCTAGACCTGTGTTCACTGCCCTCATTAGAACATGAAACAAACTTTGACAACTCACCACATTGTGAGCACTTCTCATTCAAACAATCATTTCTATAGAAATAGCAACCATCATCTCCAAGGCATAAAAATAGATCTTGCAAGTCTCTTGATGATCTTGGAAATAGCATTGCACCACACTCCTACAACATCTCATTAGTATACATTGTAGAATGAATATGGCATAAAATTTCATGGTACATTGAAAACTCTACATGGTACTTGCAACAAGTATTATGAATCTTAAGATGTACACAATAAAATGGATTCAAATATTCATAGGCCCTTTGTGATATTTGCAAAGTTGGATGTACTTCACAAAATTTTTTGTACAACATTGTTTGGTTTGATTCTAAGAAATGTTTGGGATGTGGTGTGCGGTCTTGGTTGTCAATTCTTAATTTCAAAACATCCTTTACATTGGGTGATACTCTAGAATTATAGTGCCAAAATTGTTGAATCTCCTCCTTCACATTGTCATTCAACTTTCTATCAACACGTGGAAGCCTCCCACCAAAAGCCCATGTATCATGTTGAAGTGGATCATCAAGTCTTTGTCTTCATGCAAGTGCTCTATCCAAAGTTTTACGGTTTATGTTCAAATCGACACATGTTTGTCTCATTTGATGAGCCTTCCTCAATTTATGGCTTACTAAGGAGGTTGTAATAACTCTTCGAGTGACTCTCTTATCTCTTTCCTTGGTATTATTTCCAATAAAATTGAGAGCATCAAATAATTTTTGGGCAATAATAGAATTTCTCTCCATCTTCTTGTTCATATGAATCTTCAATTTGTTTAGCAATGGTCTCATCTTTATCATCTTTAGCAATTGAACAAAAATTTGGTATTGCTCAATCAATGTCTTATTGCTAAAATTTTGGTCGAAAAGTTGTGCAGCCCACAATCAAACGATTCTTGTTGACCTCTTGCCTTCAAGATTCACAATAATGTTATCATCAATTTCAAGTAACCATTTTGAAGTTCTTTGAATGTTTTGGATTTGGAATTTTTCTTTCATCCATGAGAGGGTCTTTATTTATGAATTAATTAGGTGTTACATATTGTTCACTTGGTTGAGCAATTCCACCTTCAATGTCAAAATTTTCCATATTTTCACCTCCAATGTTAAAATTTTCCACAGGTTCACCTCCTATGTCAAAATTTTCTAAATTTTCACCTCCCATGTCAAAAATTTTCATTTTACACCAAAATTATGGACACCTTCATTGTCAACTCCCAAATTTTCACTTTCCATTCTCACATCATGTTGAGCATTTTAATTATCAGTTTCAACATTTTCAACATGTTCAACATTTTCACTTTCAAAATCTACATTTTTCATTTTCAATAACTTGTTCAACATTTTCAAATTAAATTTCCTCTTCACCTAAAGTAACATTAGCAATATTTAACATACCTTGTCATCTCCTCCTATGACCTTCTCTATCTCTTTCTCTATACACTTCAATTTTGTCATTTGAAAGATTTCTTTTGCGTTTAGACTTCCAACAACTACTACTCCCCATTTACCTCCACAAAGATTCTCCTAAATGATCGACAATATAAGATTTGACTTTAAGAATCTCTCAAAAGCACAAATTTGTCTGAACCTGTCTGAAAAACCCGTGATTGTTGACATAACTAGAATGTGAAGAATACGGACCATTGGAATCCACAAAATGGCCCACAAGGCTCTTTTTTATTTACAGAAATCGGATATCTGATTTTAGTGCATAAATTTGGGGTTCCAAAAATAATTCTCGTTGCCACCTTTTTTTTACTGTTGCCACATTAATGGCAGTGGCAGAAATCGGATATCCGATTTTGGTACTCATATTTTAGAGAGAGAGAGAGATTAGGGGAGAGAGGTGGAAGGGGGTAGGGGGAGAGATAGATTAGGGGACAAAGAGAGAGAGAGAGAGAGAGATTAGGGAAAAGGAGGAGAGAGAGATTAGGGGAAAGGGGAGAGAGAAATATTAGGGGAGGGGGCGAGAGAGAGATTAGGGGAGAGAGGGGGGAGGGGGAGAGGGAGAGGGAGAGTGAGAGATTAAGGGAGATGGGGAGAGAAAGAGAGAAATATTAGAGGAGAGGGGGAGAGAGGGAGAGATATTAGGGGGGAGAGAGAGAGAGAGAGAGAGAGAGAGAGAGAGAGAGAGAGAGAGATTAGGGGAGAAGGAGAGAGATATTATGGGAAAGGGGGAGAGGGGGAGAGATATATTAGAGGAGAGGGGGGGGGAGGGGGGAGGGGGAGAGAGATTAGGGGAGAGGGAGAGAGATAGATTATGGGAGAGAGAGAGAGAGAGAGACTAGGAGAGAGGGAGAGAGAGAGATTAGGTAAGAGGGGGAGAGAGAGAGAGAGATTAGGGGGAAGAGAGAGAGATTAGGGGAGAGGGAGAGAGAGATTAGGGAAAGGGGGAGAGAGCGAAAGATTAGGGGAGAGGGGGAGAGATAGATATTAGGGGAGAGGGAGAGAGAGAGAGTAGGGGAGAGGGAGAGAGAGAGATAAGGGGAGAGGGGTCATATGACCCCTTAGGACCCCTAACGACCCAATATGGTGTCATAAGGGGTTATATTGTGTCATAAGGGGTCATATGGTGTCTTCAAGGGTCATATGACACAATATGACCCCTTAGGACACAAAATGACCCATAACGACACAATTTAGTGTTGTAAGGGGTCATAGGTTGTCTTAAGGGGATATAGGACCCAATATGACTTCGTAGGACACAATATGACCCATAACGATACCGTATAGTGTTGTAAAGGGTCATATTGTGTCATAAGGGGTCATATGGTGTCTTAAGGGGTCATATGACACAATATGATCCATATCATCACAATTTGGTGTCGTAAGGGGTCATATGGTATCCTAAGGGGTCATAAGACACAATATGACCCCTTAGGACACCATAGGACCCATAACGACCCAATATGGTGTCATAAGGGGTCATATGTTGTTGTAAGGGGTCATATGGTATCCCATGACCCCTTAGGACACCATATGACCCCTAACGACACCATATTATGTTATAAGGGGTCATATCATAACGACATTGTATAGTGTCGTAAAGGTTAATATTGTGTCCTAAGGGTTCATATGGTGTCTTAAGGGGTCATATGGCACAATATGACCCCTTAGGACACAATATAACCCATAACGACACAATTTGGTGTCGTAAGGGGTCATATGGTGTCCTAAGGGGTCATAGGACACACTATGACCCCTTAGGACACCGTAATGACCCAATATGGTGTCAAAAGGGGTCATATGTTGTCCTTAGGGGTGATATGGTATCCCATGACCCCTTAAGACACCATATGACCCCTAACAACACCATATGGTGTCATAATGGGTCATAGTGTGTCATAAGGTGGCAAGATGAACCATTATTAAAATATAAAAAGCAGTGCCAATATTGCTTAGAAAAATTTGACACCTAAGGGGTCATATGTTGTCCTAAGGGGTCATAGGACATAATATTACCCCTTGGGACACAATATGACCCCTTCTGCTTCTCTCTCTCTCTCTCTCTCTCTTCTAATCTTATATCTCTCTCTCCCTTCCCCCCCTCTCTCTCTCCCCTCTCTCTCTCTCCCCTAATCTCTCTATCCCCCACTCCCTCCTCTCCCTCTCCCTAATATCATATACTAATATATTTATAAATTAATATATTGTACATTAATATATTATATATTAATCTATTAATAAACAATAGATTAATTATGTGCACATTTAGCTATTGAATTTACTTATTAAAATTGGATATCCAATTTCTGTTGTACAAATTTCAAATTTCAAATTTTGGCTCCGATTTTCTTTGAGATTTGGCTTGGAAGTGACAAGCCTAGAAAGTCAACTAAAAAAATGCGTTTTTCAGTATTCCATGATTTTCCAGACTTTACACTAGTGGCTGATGACTTTTTTTATAGCCAAAAATGATAAAATGAAAAGGGTCTTGTAAGGATGTTATCATCTTTCCAACAATATAAGGCTTCTCTTCTTTTGACTCTAATAAATAATAATTATTTATTTTCTAACTGAATTATGAAAAAAGCCTTGATTGATAGACTTGTTGAAAAACATTCATAACTTTCAAACAGTATAACATTTTTTGAATCTGAAATATGCGCCACATCCTATTCTTAGTCTACTATAGGGAAAAATAAAATAAAAATGAATTTCATAAGGTTTTGACCAAGTTAAGGTGGTCAGATGTAGGAGTTTCTGAATTTCTGAAAAGCTGTAGTAAATAATTCATAAAAAAATATTTACTTTATAAAAAATTATTAAAAAATATGTGTCACATCTAGACATGAGTCTAATACTTATATTATAAATCTTATAAAAAAATATTATGATTTGATTGTGATTAGGGTGGTCAGACATACACCTACTTCTTATCTTTTTCTTGAAATTTTAGTACCAGTGCATTGAAATTTGAAATTTTCATCAAATAGGATTTTTTTTTTCCAAAACACAACTAGAATCTTAGAAAATAAATTCAATTTTCTATACATTCCCTTCTTAAATATTTTAAAAATAATTTTCACAACTTATTTAAATTTTCATGTCAATTTGCATAACTCTAATTTTCTGAAATTTCATTGCCACTTAAGAGCATATTATGGCACACCACGATCCTACACATACCCTAATAAATATGTATTGTAATTTCAAAAGCTCATACAATGATATCATAATATGTTATGTATAATTTGTATTTCCAAATACATTCAAGCTTTTTGATATACTTTGTTTGTAATTCCAAGAATATTGTAATTTGTCATGGCTTGAATTAACTCTATTTTATCTTTATTTTAAGATTCTATGAATATTTTGTCATGGCTTGAATTAACTCTATTTTATCTTTGTTTTATGATTCTATGAATGTTTTATCATGGCTTGAATTAACTCTATTTTATCTTTGTTTTAATTCTGGAAAGGTCCTTAGATCTAAATTAGAGTGGAAGGTAGACCTTAGTGTGGGGAAGTTTTTGAAAACTTTTGCCATATGGTTTAGGGTTTATCTTGTGTATTTTAAAATGTTTAAGCATAAAACCCTAAACCCCAAGTCCTAGTCACACCGCATTCTCTTTTTGATCTATCAGCGTAGACCCCCAGCAACTAGTTTTCAGTGTCTTAAGTTATCCATTGAGGCGCATTATGTCGTCATATGACCAACCTTTTGTATTAGCCATTTGGTTCACCCCTCTTTCCTTTTTTGTTTAAATGTCCTTCATCTTTGATCAAATCCATGACTAGTGTTTGCACGTAGTTTCACAATTAGATTAATGGGCTGACAAATGTTAACTCCACAAGTCTGTCGCTTATGTAGTAGATGGGACCAACTAAAGCCCGCTATTCATAATGTGGTTGTTGACATGGTGGAAAGGTGGGCCCAACATGGTTGCATCCTTTGTAGTTTACTAAGCAAATAGTTTGGCAAAGATCAATAGCCATAAGTGATTGTGCAACTGCACAACTAATCAAAGATGCATCCAAAGTCTAATTCTGCAATGCCGCTAGTGATGTGGCATGTGGGACCCATGAAAGATGATAGTAAATGTCTTGACCAATAAGACAAGAGCATATGGATAGCTAAGCCACACAATAAGAGTGTGGGATCAATGCCCCCATTTTCTAAGTGTGATAAAGAGAGACACATTCACAGGAGATCTACGGCTGAGATCATTGTGTGATTGCACGATTGGGAATAGGTGCATGGTCAAGCTAACTCCGCAATGCCAAGGAGGCTTAAGAGGTAAGTTGGTAATGGCAAAATAAAAAATATTAAAACTACTATGTGCTTGCGTTTGATGTCGACTGACCATCACACCTGCATGCATGCCCGCATTTAATGAATCCATTTCGCCCATTATAATCTAAAATTCTCTGCTATATTAACACCGATCTCCCGCTAATTCATATTTTTTTATTGAACAATGCTTTTTGAGATTTGAACTTAAGACCTCCCTTGTAGGAGGCTTGCAGCTAATTTGTATTTACAGTGCTTTGCATATTTTTAAAATTGTTTTGTTCTTTTTGCTATCACAATTAGTGTTTCTAAGAAATGATTGTTGTCTGCACTTTCATTACACTTCTGCTATCTTTTGACCTTCTCTACATATTTCCAGATTATTAATGCTCATTGTTGTTTGAATGTCATAGGATTTAATTAGAGCCTAATTATATAAGATTCTCATTTATGTTAATGTGTAGAACCCTAACCTTAGGAATGATAGTCTTCTGAATTGGGGAAGAGAAAGTTCTCTGAAGAAATAATTGCACAATTCCCTGGATCATTAGAGACACAAAAGAGATCCAAGTCTGGGTCCCGACCAGTTGAATTCATCATTTATCACTACCCTGGAATTAGGGATACATTTATTCCACCATTAGGTTTTAGTCTCTAGAGGAGAGACTACAACAAGAAGAAGGAGAGAAATCCAATGTCCAACATATGGAATTGCAATCTAGCAAAACTTGTGGTGGCAAATGTCTATGTGAGTACTAAACTGATTAGTGCAATTGCTGCAAATTACAAGCATGTTACTAGAGATATTGTGTCTTGTGGAGGTCGCAGGTTAATAGAGATCACCAGAGATGTTATCAACAAAGTGTTCATGCTCAACCCTCACACAAATTGGGTTATTGATCCCTAAGAGCTAGATATGGAGTACAAGAAAAATGAGCTCTTGTATAAAAAAAGATTGGCATCATTCAGGCCTATACACATAAAGGGAGATGATAGAAATTTGACATCAAAGTAGAGTGCCCCTTACAATAGAGACCTATTTATCAATTAGTTTTTGGATACATACTATGCTTTATGTCAAGTCTATGTTGGGTAAAAGTACATTAATGTGTCACACTTTTATAAAGACACCGACCAATAGAACTAAAACTGTTTAACTTCAACCACATAAAAGTGACATTTCTAAACTTAATTTTGAAATGATGTAAAATGACCCAATGTAGAAATATTAATGAAATTTATATTTGTTATTTTTCAATTTTTTTTAGGAAAAAATGATTTTTATTTTTTTTATAATTTCAATTTTTCATTGCTGAAAAATGCTGAAAATCAGGGGTTCTAGTCGGTGCCACTCAAGAAAATGAAAATGGACTTATTTTTTCTGATTTTTTTTCCAAGTAGAGAACATGTATATGTAGTGTTAAATAATATTTTTTAATTTTTTAGTGTATCTTTTTCTCTTTATAATATTTAGAAGTCGAACATAGCTAAGTTTGACAGTTTTTGGTCGGCGCCACTTCTTGACTAGTAAATTTATAATTAAACAAAAAAAATACCATTTTCGAGAAGATTCTCTCATTTTGTGAAAATTTGTTTTTTAATTTTTTTAAATATTTATTTTTTAATTTCTAATCAACCTCTTTTATTACTTTAAAAAGCTACTCGCAATGTTTAATTAATAAAAAATATTCCAAATTATCAAAATAGTAAAAAAAAAAAAAAATGATTGGAATCATGACTTCGAGATCCACAAAAGGGTTTTTTTTGTTTTAAAAAAATTAAAATTCAAATTGATGAAAAATTAGCTAGAGGTTGAATAAGGCAAAAATGCACAAAAAGTGACCATTTTGGTGCCACATGGCAGGCCACCTCGGCTTGTTCGGCCAAACACTTGGGCATAAAACCTTGGCCCCCACCCGACTAGGGGACAAAATGATTTTTTAATCTTTTTTTTTTGTTCTATTTTCAAAGTCAACTACAGGGATATCAAGTTGAATTTGATAGCCATTTGGACGTATTGTTGACGATTTTTACAAGGTATTTTTTATTCAATTAAAAAAAAATATGTTAAATTTAATTTATTAATATTTTAATATTTAAATTAAGTGTATAATTTGAGTTTTTATGCATTTTTCATTTATTTAAAATTTTATCTACATTACTATTTATTTTTCCTTAGTTTAATTAGGCTCACATATTTATTCCATTTTTGGGTTAGTTAGCTCGTTTTAAGTGTTTTATGCCTTTGGCATACTTTATGTTTAGATAGAACCCTAAACATGATAACAAAAGTATTTGAACTCCCCTTGTCTTCCATTGGTCGTTGGGTGTAAAAGAAATTGTTATCATCTTCTTTTTAGGTAGAAGAGTCTGCCCTCCTGAGATGCCCATAAGGCTGGTGAGAGGGGAACAACCCAAGCGATACTTTCTTCTACCCGCTATATAAATTAATATATTAGGTGAAAGTCGTGACACCTTGGTGACGTGTATCTACACCGATGGTAATCCCTAGTATCTGCACTATGTGTATGCACTTGTGTGGAGAACAAGGAGTGGGTTCTTGAATGAGCTAATGTTGCATGGGTAGACACCAAGTTTCATATAAGTTTCCCCACTAAACACCTTAGAGTAGTGGCCCACCCTTTTCTTGTCCGAACATCACGATAGCTTCAATGCAAGGGGATAGATGGTTTCCACCCCCAAAGACACTCACCGTAAGGCTCCCGTGGGATAAGACATAAATCCTTGGCTTAGCATAAGCTACTTGTAGCTTTCCAAGGAGAGGGTGATAGGGTCATCCTTCCAGTCCTGGAGGCCCCTAGCTATCCACTCACGAAAAAGGAAAAATTAGTGAATACACCCCTCAAGGTGTCCCTACACTTGAGCTGACGGAGATTCAAGGTTGTGGTATGAAGTTATCGCCATGAGAACATTGAACTTAGGATAAGAAAGTGTTTGATGTGTTTTCGATTGTGTTTAAAGACTTGTGGAAATTGGGCTGAATTTGGCCTATGAGCATACACATTGGTCACGTTAGTTTTTAAATTATCACTAGTTGTAATGATCATTGTGTCTTCTATTTTGCAATGTTTGAAATGATTTAGTATGTATGTGTATATGTATGTGTGCATGTATGGGTATGTGTATGGATGTGTATGTGTATGTGCATGCATGGGTATGTGTATGAATGTGTATGTATGTATATGTATGCATGGGTCTGTGTATGTATGTGTGTGTGTGTGTATGTATCTGTGTATGTGTATGTCGTATGTGTATGTGTATTTGTATGTGTATGTGTATGTGTGTGCATGCGTGTATGTGTATATGTATGTGTGTGTGTATGTGTGTATGTGTGTATGTGTGTGTGTGTGTATGTATGTGTATGTGTGTATGTATGTGTGTCGGTATGTGGGTGTGTGTATGTGTGTATGTGTGTATGTATGTGTGTAGGTATGTGGGTGTGTGTATGTGTGTATGTATGTGGGTGTGTGTATGTGTGTGCATGTGTATGTGTATGTGTATGTGTGTGTATGTGTATGTGTGTATATTATGTGTGTGTGTTCATGTGTGTATGTATGTGTGCATGTATGGGTATGTATGTGTGTGTATGTATATATGTGTGTGTGTGTGCATGTGTATCTATCTAAATATGTGTCTGTGTATGCATGTGTGAATGTATGTGTGTGTGCATATATGTGTATGTGTGTGTGTGTGTATGTGTGTATGTATGTGTGTATGTGTGTGTGTGCATGTATGTGTTGTTTGCATGTGCATCTATGTGTATGTGTGTGTATGTATGTATGTGTATGTATCTATGTGTATGTGTGTGTATGTGCATTTATGTGTACATGTGTACAAATGTATGTATATGTATGTATGTGTGTGTATCTATGTGTATATGTTGGTAAAAGTACAAATTTGTGTCACACTTTTATAAAGGAAATGGTCAATGCTGATTCAACTTTTTAAATTAAATCAACAGAAAGTGAAATATATGTTTTTAATTTTGAAATGATGTAAACTAATAAAATTTATATTCTTTTGTCTATTTTATTTTTGTAATTTTAAGAAAAAATTAAAAAATGATTTGAATGTAGTTTTTTATAAAGTAAACACTATAATTTAATTGTCAATAAAATGCTGAAATTTAAGTTACACAAGCTGCCACATTTTATTCAGTAAATTTTACCTTTTTTTCTTTAATTTTTTTGTGTATATTCATAACTTGAAACTTTAGTGCATGGATATATTTTTTATTATTTTTTATAAATATACATTTTTCAATAAATTTAAAAAGTTGTGTGTGTTGAAATATAACTCTTTCCAATTCCCACCATTTTTTTTCTTAACTATTTATCCAAATTAGAAAAGAATTATATCATCTCGACATAGATTCTTTTATCTGCTGCATCATATTTTTTTCAAAAATTTTAAATAAATTTTAGTATTTTTCCTTGACAAGATAATTAACCTCATATTTTAGTGTTGATGACCTACTTTCAATAAATATAAAATATAGAATATAAAAAATTAAATAAAATATTAAAAGATGTATATTTATAAAATTCACATATAGATCTATAAAAGGATATTTTTACATTTCAAAAAAAATATTATTTATGAGAGTAGAAGTTTTTGAAACATCGAGCTTTTATTGTTTTTGGTAATTAGACCCAAAGTGGTATAAAATATACATTTAGTAGACATTTCCGATTGGAAAAGTTGTCGCCCATATATCACTTAGCTATAATGAATCTATATAGACCATATATTTGACTAAAATT